>NC_090329.1:12266148-12566148 GCF_035084215.1 Heptranchias perlo | reverse complement strand
ACATGAATGTGTTCTGGAAAGTATATGAATGTGTACTGGGTACATGAATTTGTTCTGGGAAGTTCATGAATGTTCTCTGGGTTCATAATATAATTGAAGCCCATGGAATTAAAGGGGCAGTGGCAGCGTAGATATGAAATTGGCTCAGGGACAGAAAGCCCTGTGTGGTGAACGGTTGTTTTCCAGACTGGAGGGAATTATCCAGTGATATCCCCCAGCGGTCAGTATTCAGACCACTGCTCCTTTTGATCTGTATTAATGACCTGGACTTGGGTTTCCAGGGCATAATTTCAAAGTTTGCAGATGACATGAAACTCAGAAAAGTAGTAAACAGTGAGGAGGATAGTAACAGACTTCAGGAGGACTTAGACAGACTGGTGAAATGGGCAGACACATGACAGATTGAATTTGATGCAGAGAAGTGTGAAGTGATGCTTTTTGGAAGCCGCCCGTTAGACATCCCTCCCGATTTTAATTGGCATTGAAGTCAATCAAAATGAAAATGGGGAGAGATGGATCACGAACGGCTGATCTGATATCATCCATTTTACACTGTCGTCCAAAGTCAGAATTATCCCCGCGGTGAGGGCCTGCTCATGGAAACTGCCTTTTACAATGAGAACAAGGAAAGAGTTTTGGGAGTGAGGCTGAATTGTAACATACAGGACAAGCCACTCCTGACACTTCACGAATGTTATTCCTGTATCACTGGGGAATTTTTCAGCCTTACAGGGCGTGAGCTGGAATCATTTAATAAATGGCTGCCTTTGTGTTCAGACTTCCCTGCGGCCGACACTCAGAGAGTTAATGATTTTTAAATCCGTCACAAGCTTGGAACGAAGAAACAATTGCAGAATCAATGAGCTGCTGTTTTTTCTTCAGCATTTAATGTTCCTGCCTAATGTATTCAAAAACTTCTTCAGAAAACAGTATAAAAAGGTCTGAACTCACTGCTCAAACAGCAGATTCACCTGAAGGTGCTGAGAGTCATTCAGTGCATTTAAAGGTGATCAGATTGGACACCAAGATGCTGAGACTCTGCTGAGCTGTGTCTGTCCTACTCGGGCATCAAACTGTCGGAACAGGAGAGGATCAAAAGGTGGCTGATTTCTGCAGTGAAGTTTCTGCCTTGAGCCCTTAGGCACCATTTCATTCAAAGTAAGTATAGTTCGGAGCCCACTATTTGCTGCCATGTTTGTGCCAGCTCATTTTACTTTTGTCACTAAGAGACACAAAGACATTTTGTCCGTGTGTGTTTGATGATCAGGTTTGATTCTTTGTCTTGTGGAAACATTTGAGTCGTGTATTACTGAAGGGGAAAAAATCTGCTTCAAGAAATTATATTCAAATCTCCCTCCAGTTCCAAAAATGATCTTTAATCTTATTGAAAGCTACATTCCTGTTTGTCCATTAAAGGAGAGGCTTGATACAGTCCCATCAGTAAAACATTTCACCAATAATCCCCATAATTCGTGATGTGTATCAGGAAATTGAAGTCTTATTGCTTCATCCATTGATTTCTCAGGGATTTATGTTAAGTTTTACGTTTTTTTAAGTGTCAGTCAGGGGAAGAGATGTCAGTGCTGGGGACTGGAATGTTCTCCACATTTCAGATGCCCCCGAGTCAGCATCAAGTACTCCTGGACCTGGAGTCGCACAGACAGCTGCAGAGTGAAGTCCCAGATGGAACCTCAGCCCAAAGTTCACAAGAACAATCACTGCTCCACCAGATGGACACTTCCAATTCTCACCACTTGGGGGCACCCGATGAGAACGGGGTGGTGGGGGGGGGGATAAAGTATCGGCAGCCTGGTATTCACCTTGTCCACACCACACTCACACCCCCTGCCATTTTAACAGGTTTATTTGGGACAGCGTTAGAACCTCAGCCCAAAGCTCACAAGAGCAATCGCTGCTTCACCAGGTGGACACTCCCATTTCCCACCACTTGGGCCGAGAAATTCGGTTGCACCGAAAAAGCTGGAAACAGATCGCAGGGAGCAGGTGAAATTGGTGCTACTGGCTCATTATCATGAGTCAGGCGTGCAGCCAGTGATCCCTGCACCACTTACTCATTGTATGTCTGTTTGGGGGGGCGCAGGAAATCGGGCTTCACTGATAACATTTAAAGGCAGCACCAAAGGTGCACTCTGGCTGCAGACAGCAAGGAAGAGGTACAGAGAGGGCACCCAGGCTCTCGTATACAGCTTCGGAGACCTGGTCCAAGCTGTCCACCCTGGTCCAAGCTGTTCCCTGGTCCAAGCTGTTCCCTGGTCCAAGCTGTTCCCTGGTCCAAGCTGTTCCCTGGTCCAAGCTGTTCCCTGGTCCAAGCTGTTCCCTGGTCCAAGCTGTTCCCTGGTCCAAGCTGTTCCCTGGTCCAAGCTGTTCCCTGGGCGGGTGTTGGAGGGGGGGTCAGAAAGCCCTCCAGGTAACCCCTGTGCCGCAAGTGGGAAGAGGTCACTGAGGAAATTAATGGCAGGTGTGTAGCTCTGAGCATGTGGCTGTAGTGCAGAAAAAAGTTTAATGACCTCACCAGTGAGGTCGAGGTAAGAAACCTAACCTCTTACATCAACGACTCTCCTCAAACCTGCAGCACCTGCAGCCTCACAACTCACAACACTTCCCTCCCCGCTTCCCTTCACTCTCCTACAATCACTGCACCACACTTCACGTCACCTCCTTCTCCTGTTAGATCATCAGATTTAGGAAGGATGTCAAGGCCTTAGAGAGGGTGAAGAAGAGATTTACTAGAATGGTACCAGGGATGAGGGACTTCACTTATGTGGAGAGACTGGAGAAGCTGGGGTTGTTCTCCTTAGAGCTGAGAAGTTTAAGGGGAAATTTGATCGAGGCGTTCAAAATCATGAAGGGTTTTGATAGAGTAAATAACGAGAAACTGTTTCCAATAAGAGAAGGATTGGTAACCAAAGGACACAGATTTAAGGTGATTCACAAAAGAACCAGAGGTGACATGAGGAAACATTTTTTTACGCAAAGTGTTGTGATGATCTGGAATGCACTGCCTGAAAGGGTGGTGGAAGCAGATTCAATAATAACTTTAAAAAGGGAATTGGGTAAATAATTGACAGGATAAAACTTCAGGGGTACAGGGAAAGAGCGGGGGTGTGAGACGAATAGGATAGCACTTTCAAAGAACAGGCACAGGCACGATGGGCCGAATAGCCTCCTTCTGTGCTGTGACAGACTATGATAATATGATTAGAATGAAAATGTAGTCACAATAATAAATTATATTTGGAATGAAAGTGTGATCATAAGACAGGCTTCTTGTATTTGATATACATGTATGATGAATATAGAGACTAGCAGATTCTGAATTAAAGCACTGTGTCCAGTAACTCTTGAATTGTAGTTGACCTCATGGTCCTAGCAGTCTAATTATCCCTTTGATATAAACAATCCTGGGAGTTTTCAGGAGAGTACGGCAACGTGTAGCCTATTCGTCTTTCCAGCTTCACAGGGAAGCAGGAGAGTTGTTTTTTTTTATTTATTCTTGGGATGTGGGGGTCACTGGCAAGGCCAGAATTTATTGCCCATCGCTACTTACCCTTGAGGAGGTGGTGATGAGCCGCCTTCTTGAACCGTGCAGTCCGTGTGGTGAAGGTTCTCCCACAGTGCTGTTAGATGGGGAGTTATTTTGACCCAGCGACGATGAAGGAATGGCGATATATTTCCACGTCAGGATGGTGTGTGACTTGGAGTGGATCGTGCAGGTGGTGGTGTTCCCATGTACCTACTGCCCTTGTCCTTCTAGATGATCCAGGTCACAGGTTTAGGAGGTGCAGTTGATGAAGCCTTGACGAGTTGCTGAGTTGCATCCTATAGATGGTACACACTGCAGCTACGGTGAGCCGGTGGTGGAGGGAGTGAATGTTTGAGGTGATGGATGGGGTGCCAATCAAACGGGCTGCTTTGTCCTGGATGGTGCTGAGCTTCTTGAGTGTTGTTGGAGCTGCACTCATCCAGGCAAGTGAAGAGTATTCCATCACACTCCTGACTTGTGCCTTGTAGATGGTGGAAAGGATTTGGGGAGTCAGGAGGTGAGTCACTCACCACAGAATACCCAGCCTCTGACCTGCTCTTGTAGCCACAGTATTAATTTGGCTATCCAGTTTAGTTTCTGGTCAATGGTGACCCCCAGGATGTTGATGGTGGGGGATTCGGCAATGGTAATGCCGTTGAATGTCAAGGGTAGGGGATTAGACTCTCTCTTGTTGGCACTTATGAGGCACAAATTTTACTTGCCACTTATCAGCCAAAGCCTGGATGTTGTCCAGGTCTTGCTGCATGTGGGCACGGACTGCTTCATTATCTGGGAGGTTGCGAATGAAACGGAACACTGTGCAATCATCAGCGAACATCCCCATTTCTGACCTCATGATGGAGGAAAGGTCATTGATGAAGCAGCTGAAGATGGTTGGGCCAAGGACACTATCCTGGGGAACTCCTGCAGCGATGTCCTGGGCTGAGATGATTGGCCTCCAACAACTATTACCATCTTCTTTTGTGCTAGGTTTGATTCCAGCCTCTGGAGAGTTTTCCCCCTGATTCCCATTGACTTCAATTTTACTAGGGCTCCTTGATGCCACTCTCGGTCAAATGCTGCCTTGATGTCACGGGCAGTCACTCTCACCTCACCTCTGGAATTCAGCTCTTTTGTCTATGTTTGGACCAAGGCTGTAATGAGGTCTGGAGCCGAGTGGTCCTGGCGGAACCCAAACTGAGCATCGGTGAGCAGGTTATTGTTGAGTGAGTGCCGCTTGATAGCACTGTTGACGACACCTTCCATCACTTTGCTGATGATTGAGAGTAGACTGATGGGGCGGTAATTAGCCAGATTGGATTTGTCCTGCTTTTTATGGACAGGACATACCTGGGCAATTTTCCACCTTGTCGGGTAGATGCCAGTGTTGTAGCTGTACTGGAACAGCTTGGCTAGAGGCGCAGCTAGTTCTGGAGCACAAGTCTTCAGCACTACAGCCGGGATGTTGTCGGGCCCCATAGCCTTTGCTGTATCCAGTGCACTCAGCCGTTTCTTGATATCACGTGGAGCGAATTGAATTGGCTAAAGGCTGGCTTCTGTCATGGTGGGGATCTCAGGAGGAGGCCGAGATTGTTGGGGGTGGGGGTGTGTGTCAGCTTCACCTCTGACCTCTGAGCGGTTCGAATCGCTCCCACTCCCTGGGTTCTAGACCTTGGACTTATTTGGGGGTTGTGACAAAGTGCAGCAGACAACTGGTTTTGGTGCAAGAAACTTCGATCTTTATTCAAGAGAGAAAATACAACACAACAATCTTAACACTCTGATAAAATGGGGAACACTTCGGTACACACGAGGGAAATTACAGTCGAAAGATACCTCACCCCTCCCAATCCCACTGTACTAGCTAAGTTGGACTCTAAAGGACCAGAGATAATGCTCACCAAACGAATCCTTGACAATAATTCACCCAGGGGTAAGTCAGAAATAGATTGCTCAGTGGAAACTTTGCGGATCTTCGGTTTTCTCCCGAGTTGGTTTTCTTTGGTCGCGATGGCCCAATATTACCTGGTTGGTTGGTGGCAATATTCGGTTGGTTGTTTCGTAAGGCCCTTGTTGCCGTGAGGTGTCTGATGGTCACTGGGGCTGTTGCCCTGGTTTCTTCTTGTGTGTCGGCCTGCTTCCAGAGCTGCTGACCTTCTCTCTGTTGCCCTCTCGCCTTGTTGAACTGTCGCCTCCCGAGCTGTCGAACTCCTGGCTGAACTGAACTGAACAATCCTTTGCACTTGCAGGTCTGGCTGACCGGTTCTCTCACGTAGGGTTCGTTGGTTTTGCTGGAAGATGCTCTCCTTCCAGAGACAGGCAGAACAAGAGAAGCAGAACACCAGAGCCAGCAAGAGCCAGAGCTTTTGAGTTTCCACTTCTATATCCCTCTCTTACAATGGTCTTCGTCGCTTAAAAAAAAGCACTTCATGTCTGTTTAAACAGTTCTTACAAAGTCCTTAAGAATCTTTGATGGCTTTTGATGGTCCCTCATCATGTTGCAATTGCTTCTCCCGATGGGTCATTGTTTTAATTCCGATTTGCTGATCACCTGGTATACAGGCTTCCTTTTGTATCCAACGTCCTAGGTGTTGATCGGTTTTGCTTTAAAACAAAGACATGGCCCCACCATGTCAGGAGCAGTTGCTTCTTTCAATGGCCGACTGCCTTTCGAATTAGTGCTGAGTGTTGACCACCTGCTGTAGGTTTTGCATTAAAACAGAGACATTTCTGAAGCAGTAATTCTCCCACATTCCACTGTGTGTGTTGTTGATTCATCTGGTGACCTCTCACCTATCCTTCCATCTTAGGATTTTAGTCAATGGCCAAAGTTTTCCATACTCAGGGAAAAGGTGAATTCCCAGAATTCTTACAGTCGCCCCTACGAGGAAGCGAGTCCCTTAAAGGACGTGGATTCCCCGAAAAGTACTTTCCCCTGGTTGATGCTTCCTGGTGCGGCACGTGTGTGAGTCACCCTGAAATGGTTAGAAAAGAGTCCAAAGTCCTTTTCTTTCGGGTTTTCATCCGAGTTTTGGGGGATCTGTGAATTTTGAGAATCTTACAGATGGATCATCCACTCAGCACTTCTGGCTGAAGATAATTGCAAACGCTTCAGCCTTGTCTTTTGCACTCACGTGCTGGGCTCTGCCATCACTGAGGATGGGGATGTTTAGAGAGCCTCCTCCTCCCTCTAGTTGTTTAAATGTCCATCACATTCACGACTGGATGTGGCAGGACTGCAGAGCATTGATCTGAGCCGTTGGTTGTGGGATCACTTAGTTCTGTCTATAGCATGCTGCTTCCGCTGTTTTGCATGCATCTAGTCCTATGTTGTAGCTTCACCAGGCTGGCACCTCATTTTTAGGTACGCCTGGTGCTGCTCTTGGCATGCCCTAATACACTGCTCATTGAACCATTGATCCCCTGGCTTGTTGGTAATGGAAGAGTGAGAGATATGCCAGGCCATGAGGTTACAGATTGTGGTGGAACACAATTCTGCTGCTGCTGATGGGCCACAGTGCCTCATGGATGAACAGTTTTGAGCTGCTTGATCTGTTCTGAATCTATCCCATTTAGTACGGTGGTAGTACCACACAACACGATGGACGGTGTCCTCAGTGTGAAGACACGACTTCGTCTCCACAAGGACTGTGAGGTGATCGCTCCTACCAATGCTGTCATGGACAGATGCATCTGCGACAGGTAGATTGGTGAGGACGAAGTCAAGTAGGTTTTTCCTTCGTGTTCATTGAATCACTGCCTGCCGCAGCCCCAGTCCGGCAACTATGTCCTTCAGGATCAGCCAATTCAGTCAGTAATGGAGCTACCGAGCCACTCTTGGTGATGGACATTGAAGTCCCCCACCCAGAGTACATTTTGTGCCCTTGCTACCCTTAGTGCTTCCTCCAAGTGGTGCTCAACATGGAGGAGGACCGATTCATCAGCTGAGGGAGGACGGTTGGTGGTAATCAGCAGGAGGTTTCCTTGCCCAGGTTTGACCTGATGCCATGAGATTTCATGGGGTCCGGAGTCAATGTTGAGGACTCCCAGGGCCACATCCACCTGACTGTATATCACTGTACCGCCACCTCTGGTAGGTCTGTCCTGCCGGTGGGACAGGACATACCCAGGGATGGTGATGGAAGAATCTGGGACGTAGGCTGAAAGGTATGATTCTGAGAGTATGGCTATGTCAGGCTGTTGCTTGACTAGTCTGTGGGACAGCTCTCCCAATTTTGGCACAATTCCCCAGATGTTCGTGAGGAGGACTTTACAGGGTCGACTGGGCTTGGTTTGCCTTTGTTGTGTCCGGTGCCTAGTGGTTCGATGCATATTGTGACATGTTTATGATGGATAGGTGTCATTCCAAGCCAAGTAGCAGGAAAAGAATTGTATTATTTTATTGAAGATAATAAACATTATTCTGCTCTGAAAGGCCATATGTTTTAACTATCAAGTTAAGAAGTTACAATTTTAATTAATAATGAAGCACAACAGCTAATTGTGGATGAATATCCTGTTTGTGCAAGCGTTTACAAAGAAAAGCAATCTTACCAGGCGACATTTGGCCCTGAGATGAGATTCCGACCTCTAATTTGCTCCATCACCAAGACTGCCTACTTCCACCTCCGTAACATCGCCCGTCTCTGCCCCTGCCTCAGCTCATCTCCTGCTGAAACCCTCACCATGCCTTTGTCACCTCTGGACTTGACTATTCCAATACTCTCCCTGCTGGCCTGCCATCTTCAAACCTCTGTAAACTTGAGTTCATCCAAAACTCTGCTGCCCGTATCCTAACTCGCAGCAAGTCCCGTTCTCCCATCACCCCTGTGCTCGCTGACCCACATTGACTTCCGGTCTGGCAATGCCTCAATTTTAAAATTTAAAATTCTCATCCTTGTTTTCAAATCCCTCCTTGGCCTTGTCCCTCCCTGTCTCTGTAAACTCCTCCAGCCCTACAACCACCCTTGACATCAAGGCAGCATTTGACCGAGTGTGGCACCAAGGAGCCCGAGTAAAATTGAAGTCAATGGGAATCACGGGGAAAACTCTCCAGTGGCTGGAGTCACACCTAGCACAAAGGAAGATGGTAGTGGTCGTTGGAGGCCAATCATCTCTGCCCCAGGATATTACTGCAGGAGTTCCTCAGGGCAGTCTCCTAGGCCTGACCATATTCAGCTGTTTCATCAATGACCTTCCCTCCATCATAAGGTCAGAAATGGGGATGTTCGCTGATGATTGCACAGTGTTCAGCTCCATTCGCAACCCCTCAGAAAATGAATAGTCCGTGCTTGCATGCAGCAAGACCTGGACAACATCCAGGCTTGGGCTGATAACTGGCAAGTAACATTCGTGCCAGACAAGTGCCAGGCAATGACCACCTCAGACAAGAAAGAGTCCAACCACCTCCCCTTTACATTCAATAGCATTACCATCGCCGAATCCCCCACTATCAACATCCTGGGGGTCACCATTGACCAGAAACTTAACTGGACCAGCCAAATAAATACTGTGGCTACAAGAGCAGGTCAGAGGCTGGGTATTCTGCGGCGAGTGACTCACCTCCTGACTCCCCAATGCCTTTCCACCATCTACAAGGCACAAGTCAGGAGTGTGATGGAATACTCTCCACTTGCCTGCATGAGTGCAGCTCCAACAACACTCAAGAAGCTCGACACCATCCAGGACAAAGCAGCCCACATGATTGGCACCCCATCCACCAAACTAAACATTCACTCCCTTCACCACCAGCGCACTGTGGCTGCAGTGTGTACCATCCACAGGATGCACTGCAGCAACTCACCAAGGCTTCATCGACAGCACCTCCCAAACCCACGACCTCTACCACCTAGAAGGACAAGGACAGCAGGCACATGGGAACAACACCACCTGCACTTTCCCCTCCAAGTCACACACCATCCCGACTTGGAAATATATCGCCGTTCCTTCATCGTCGCTGGGTCAAAATCCTGGAACTCTCTTCCCAACAGCACTGTGGGAGAACCTTCACCACACGGACTGCAGCGGTTCAAGAAGGCTGCTCACCACCACCTTCTCAACAAGGTGATCCACAGTACTCCGGGGCACTGTTGGTGATGAGCTAACTCTCCAGGGTTCACTGATGGGATCTGGAGAGGGAGTCCTGTCACCGATATTCTCCACTTGCCTGGATGAGTGCATCTCTAACAATACACAAGAAGCTCGACACTATCCAGGACAAAGCAGCTCGCTTGTTCGACATCCCATCCACGAGCTTAAACATCCACTCCCTCCACCACCGGTGTATGGTAGCTGCACTGTGTACTCTCTACAGGATGCAATGCAGCAAGTCACTAAGAATTCTTTGGCAGCACCTCCCAAACCCGCGCCCTCCACCACCGAGAAAGACAAGGGCAGTGGGTGCATGGGAACAACGTCACCTCCAAGTTCCCCTTCAAAACATCGATCGCCGTTCCTTCATCGTCGCTGGGTCACAATCCTGGAACTTCCTACCTAACAGCAATGTGGCGTACTTTTACCAGACGGACTGCAGTGGTTCAAGAAGACGGCTCACCACCACCTTCTCAAGGACACCTCGGGGTGGGCAATAAATGCCGGCCTTTGTCAGCGACGCCCACATCCCAAGAAGGAATAAAATAAATACAGTGTGAGCACAATGTGCAATGGCCCAACCAATACGTTCCTGGTTAAAACTTGTTATGTGACTGAAGAGCATTTGAACAATTTACAAATATAAAAATCAGCTCCTTCTATTGCTCTGCAATGCAGACCCTGTAAATGTCGGGATGGACAATTGGAATTTGGCTTCAGATCTGTCTTTGGAGGTCGGCTTTACTTCAGTGAACTTTGAGTGGTCCAGATCTCACCGACATTTACAATGACGCTGTTTTTGAGTGAGGGACTGAGCTGATTTTATTACTTTGCAGAAGAGACACGCAAGTCATCTCTTGGCCTCTCTTCTCAATAACATTACAAGGTGATTTGCATCTTTTTATGTTGAACTCATGAGAGATGAAGAAAAACATTGTCACAAGTCATAAAATGATCTCATTTGGACCTGTTCCTCTGGACAAACCAAATACCTGAATTTTACTAATTGGAAATTTTACTACAGGAGACACAAAATGTACCAGCAATTCTCTCTGACTCTTTATTCCCTGGAACATTTACAAGGTGCTTTACATCTTGTTTTCAGCTTGAAGTGAAACTGGTTATTAGCAACGAAGAGCAGTGTGGGTCAAAGGTCAGAAAGTGACCTCCGTGGGTCAGTTCTTGTCAATTCACCAAGTAACTGGGATTTTGCTGAAATGTGCTGACTGACTCCCCCATACCCTCAAGGGTTTTTCACAGTGAAGAAGTAATTAACCCCTTCCTTCTATTTGTAGTGTCGAATTGCTGAATGTAAGACATGCTGTATTAGTTGTTTGAAGTCTCAGCTCGAAGCGATCCCACCATGCTCACTACTGGGAACGTTCTTGTGGAACAAGTTCTTCGAGGTGGGGAATTGAGGTGATCGATCGTGATACTGGAGCATGATTTGTGGGTCAGGTCATGAAAGAAATGTGCACTCTGTTAGGGATAGGACAGAAATTCCACATCCCAGACCACCCACAAGTATCAAGCTTGGTGACAATTGGTGCAAGGCGGGCCGATATTTATCTGGCAGAACGATGCACGAAAACTTTAAATTTTCCATATTTTTGGCAACGACGTGAAGGCAAATAAATTAATGTTCGTCAATTGTGGCAATTGTTTTAACCACGGACTCATGTTAAAGGCAAAAGGGAGATCCCATACATAACAAAGCTAAATTGGACCAGGATGAATCAACGAAATGTCCAAGACAAGGAGACGGACCAAATAACGGACTGATCGTGAATTGCGATTCGTGAATTTTCCAACTCTGTTAAATTTTTCTTTTGTATCTTTTCCTTCCGATTGAGAGTTCAGGATAGCAAGTGGGTGGCCATCTGAAAGGGTAGGAAGAGGCAGGCAGTGCAGGAATTGTTGTTTAATTCATTCATGGGATGTGGGCGTCGCTGGCGAGGCCGGCATTTATTGCCCATCCCTAATTGCTCTTGAGAAGGTGAGTTGCCTTCTTGAACCGCTGCAGTCCGTGTGGTGAAGGTTCTCCCACAGTGCTGTTAGGAAGGGAGTTCCAGGATTTTGACCCAGTGATGATGAAGGAACGGTGATATATTTCCAAGTCGGGATGGTGTGTGACTTGGAGGGGAACGTGCAGGTGGTGGCGTTCCCATGTGCCTGCTGCTCTTGTCCAATGAAAAGGAGAATACTGGAGGCACAAGAACAAATGCATGAGGTAATGGCAGTCCTACCAGGCACTCTGTCCATTATAGGAGGGATGATGGAGGAGTCCACTTCTGTCCACCACCTGTGGGATACTTCCACAGGGTTTATCAACTCTACAATCGACCATGGAGCGTGGGGGCACCTCCATGGACACTGCAGCTGGGCCAGAACAGCAGGAGTCACTGTTACCAGCCGTTGTTGCCTTTCTAGAGGCTCATACGACTGTAATGCAGACTCTGGGCTCCAACGTCTGTTCCACCTTAGAGAAGGTGGTGGACAGAGTAAATCGGGGCTTCCTTCAGTCTGCTCTCCCACAGACCAGCAGGACTGATGTGCCACTGCCCCGAGGGAAGGAGATTGGCGGAACGGGTGCAGTACGTGCAGACCTCTTTCAGGACGTCAACACACCTCATCCATTGCCACCCCCTCAACTAATACCTGCCATGGTGCCTCAACCCCAACTGGCTCAGACTGGCCTGGCACAAGTGCAGGAGGAACAGTCAGTTGTAAGGCCGTCACGGGCTCCAGCACCCAGAGGTCGTCGGCCGAGAGCATTGGAGGAGACTGAGGAAGATACACAGCAGCAAACCACCATCTCTGTTCAAGCCACTGAAGTAGCACCTCATTGAAATGGTAGAACTAGGGCGTGAGAGGCTAAATAGATCACTTCGGGTTCACACTGGGTGTTGCACGAATTGACTTGTTAAGATTTGATTTTCGGTGCACATTAAGACCTTCATCACTTCTGTCATTCTTGCGTGCCTTCTGCTTTCAAGGCAATTTCTGTGTCTGGTTTTCATGTCGTAGGTGTGGAAGTTGGATCAATATTTTCAAGGTGACAAGTTGGAGGATGGGAAAGCAATGGAGTGATGGTTACAGGACCGTTAGTGCAAGGGGGTCTGGTCAGGTCAGAGTGGTACAAGTGCCGGTGTCTATGTGTAATGCCGAGCTCTGAGAGTATCCCTTGCATCTGGGACCGCAAGATGATCCACACACCATGTGTCATGTCCTCCACCTTCCTCCTCACCATCCTCTTCCTCATCAGATGGTGAGTCCTGCAGGCCTTCTCCCTCCTGCACTCCAGCCCTCTTTGTTGAGCGATGTTATGCAGGATGCAGCATGTCACTGTTATTCTGGATACTCTGTCTGGCGAGTATTGCAGGGAGTCTCCAGACCTGTCGAGGTACCTGAACCTCAACTTCAGAATCCCAATCGCCTGCTCCACGACACACCTTGTGGTGATGGGGCTACTGTTGTACCTGTTCTGCTGTGCAGTTCCAAAGAGGTGTCATCAGTTATGGTGGAAGGAGCTATCCCTTGTTCCCAAGCAGCCATCCTTTAAGACTGGTCCCAGAATGAAACATGGTGGGGATATTAGACTGACGTTATATGAAGGCATCATGCCAGCTCCCTCGGTATTGGGCACAGGCCGGCATGAACCTCTTCTCGTGGTTACACACGAGCTGAACATGAATGGAGTGGAAACCCTTGTGCTTAACAAAGGCTCCTGGCTGGTCACTGGGTGCCCTGATGACTCTGTGTGTGCAGTCTATGGCAGCTTGCACTTGTGGAAAACCAGCCAGAGTTGCAAACCTCACTGCTCTCTCCATCTGATTGTTGTCATCAGTAGGGAAGGAGATGTATCGACTGGCCCTGGCGAATAATGCATCGGTCACCTGGCTGATGCACTCGTCGGTGGCTGACTGCGACAGCCCTGTGGCAGCCTGGAAGGATCCAGAGGCATAAAAGCTGAGGGCAGTGATCTCTTTTACTGCCACTGGCATGGAATTGCCGCCAGATCCATCAGGCAGGAGGCCTCCCTCGAGGAGGCTGCAGAGGTCCGCGACCACCCACAGTGACAATCGGACCCTCCTGAAGCACTGCTCCTCAGACAGGTCCAGGAAGCTGAGCCTCTGTCTGTACACCCTGTGAGGTGGGTAAGGCCTCCTGTGCCCATGGCCCCCTCTGTTGCTGCCTTCTCTGCCGCCCACCTGCAGCTCCCTCCGCAGCACTCCCTTACTGCTGGTGCTCCTCTTCCTCCTCCTCCTTCTTCACTCCAATCGAGGGCAGCCAGAGCAGCACCATAATCAGATTCTCGTTTTATTTACCAAAGATTGTCCATAAATCAACCCGCAGCAAACAGTGATCACAGAATCACAGCCCACAATGAACTGAACGACCTCCTGTGAGTGGAGCAGCTTTATTCAGATCGGGTCCCCTTTAGTTTCAGCCCACTGATCAGTTACCACCCAATCCGGCCAGGGTTCCCCTGCCGACCTACGGAAAACCCGTGCTGCAGCAGTTAGAATCACACCGGGGTCCGAATTACCTCGTAGGACCCCGATTCACATATATTCTACAGCGGGAGACTGGTCGACTCGCCACCGTTAATATCGGGGTATTCCTGGAGGTTCAATCACGTGACGTGTGATCACATGACATTGGATCACGTGACAATCAATGATCACATGACAATCAATCACGTGACAATGACCAGGCTCAGACATGAGGAATGGCCACTCGGGGGTGGCTGGTGCTGTGGTTGGCGAGCAGCACGGCCAAAACGTTCCCACTTACTGCAGGCAAAGCTGGAGGCAGTCCGAGAAATGAAAGTGCGCAGGAGTGAAGCGCGAATGTGAAGTCGTTTTCTCCTGGGTTGCTCGCAGCTGCACCCGGGAGATCAATCTTCCATTCCCATAGATTCCCAAACAGGGAGGGTCGGCAACACTAAGTGCGTGAGCTGGAATCATTCAAAAAATGGCTGCCCCGGGTGTTCAGACTTCCCTGGAGCCGACACTCAGAGAGTTAATGATTCCTAAATCCATCACAAGCTTGGAACAAAGCAACATTTCCATATTCAATCAGCCACGGTATTTCTTCAACACAATGTTCCTGCCTGCAGCTAACTGTATTCAAAATCATCTTCATAAAACAATATAAAAAGATCTGAACTTGTTACTCAAACACCAGATCCACCTGAAGGTGCTGAAAGTCATTCAGTGCGTTCAACAGTGATTAGAGTGGACACTGAGATGCTGAGACTCTGCTTAACTGTGTCTGTCCTCTTCGGGCATCAAATCGCTGGAAAGGAAGTAGAACAAGAGATGATCGATCTCTGCGATGATGTTTTCTGCATTGAGCCCACAGAAATCATTCCGTACAATGTAAGTATAGTTAGGAGTCGACTGCGTGCTGATATGTTTGTACCAGTGGAAATTATTTATGGTCTGTTTTTGGGTCCATAACCAGCAGCTCACCGACAGCGCGAGTCCCAACCGAGAATCCTGAGGCCGGCCTGATTGGTCCTCGGGCCTCATTAACATTTTATACGTGAGCTGTCATCTCCTGTCGCACCTCCACAGGCAGCTTGTGAATTTTACTACGAAGAATATCGGGCTGTTTGCCTCTCCAGCAGCAGCCCGAAGCTAAACTCTGGGAGGGGGTTTGGAGGAACAACAGGTGGGGGGTGGGGGCAATTGCAAGGACTGTGGAGTCAGGGAGCACTCCTGCTTCTCCTGGCTCCACTCAATCCAAGCCAATTTCTGTAAGGGAGCTTATAACAGCTACTTTACATGTGCAAAAGGCTTAATGCCTCTTGTAACCGGCCGCCAGGTATGCCTGCAAAACCGTACCAAAGTGGCGGTGCCTTTAAAGCAGGCCCAGATCGGGCGCGAGACTTTGCACTCCGAAATTGGTCCTTTTTGTCCCAGAATTCTGCACAGAAACAAGGCCCATTTTCTACCCCATTGAAATTTATATAACGTGACAAAAGACTCAGAGGGAAACCCCACACCTGGACATGTGGTCATTAGCACTCATTCAGTGTGGAAGGGTTTTAATAATATTCTCTCTGTTTTTTATTGAAACCCAAGGGGAAGGACCAAGGCCCAGAGAGCAGGACTTGAACCCAGGGTGAAAGAGTCAAAGAGAAAACAAGGTGAATCAGGAAGTGCTGATGCCAAGAGTCCCATCAAAAAATTCCAAACTCTCTTTAAAGCCCAAACCATCCAGGACATGAATACTGCTGCCACCCCTGGGCATCTAGGAGAGTTCACATAACACAGATGTTTAAGAGTAACTGTACAATTGTGTCATGTGGTAATATCTGTTCTCTTGTTACCTTAGAATTATGAACTGATGGAATATGCAGCCTTCCAATGGATTGAAACAGAAGTTAATGGAACGGATATGAAGACTGCAGTAAGGACTGGCCTGGACAAACTTATGAAATATGCACATTTTTCGAATGCTGCAGGTACATTAGATGTTCCTTCAATGTAACAAAGAAATGCAAAACAACCCTTCCCTCTTAGACCTGTCTTATTTGAAACTATCTGTATAGAGAGGTTCACTGACCAAAGAATTCCATGATTGTCAATCCCAGCGGTTGTGCCAGGATTGTGCCCATTGTGCCCTCCATAACTGATCCCCACTGACGTTCGTGAGATCGGTGGGAGAGCTCCTCATTCTCATGTTGCTGGTGGGCAGAAGTGCCACATAGGCTACTTCTTTGGTGCTCGCAGGCCCTGTGTGCCCAGAATATGGGGAGGCTGTGCACACACGGGGGGAGTGGGTTCCAAGCTCGCGTTCCGACTCCAGCCGTGGCCATTGAATTTGGATAATACTGGCTCTTTGCCAGGCCTGAACCCCACTATTGGAGTCCACCTGCTCCCTTGTGGAAGGCGATACACTTCATCTCTCTCTGGCGTACTGACTGCTACTGGAATGTGGGATCCTGACTGAGGATCAGAGCAGGAAATTCTGTCTTAGGGAGTCCTCACCCATGGCCAGCCCCAACATGTCATTTGCCTTGTAAGGGCTGAATGGAAGTCGACGCCAAAGTTACATCTGGAGACAAAGTCAGACTTGGTTGAGTTTAGTACAAGAGCAGCAGAGTTTTGGATGAGCTGAAGTTTACAAAGGGTGGGAGATGGGAGGCTGCAGAGAGAGTATTGGAATAGTTGAGACTGGGGATGAGAATCATAGAATCACAGAATGATACAGCACAGAAGGAGGCCATTCGGTCCATCGTGCCTGTGCCGGCTCTTTGAAAGAGTTATCCGATTAGTCGCACTCTCCTGCTCTTCCCCAATAGCCCTGCAATTTTTTCCCCTTCAACTAATTATCCAATTCCCAGAAAGACATGGATGAGGTTTTTAGCAGCAGATGGGCTGAGGTCGGAGCAGGTAGTGGGATGGAATCAATGGTCAGTACACCACCCAAGAGCTGGACCAATAGGACGGCCCAAAGGCTGAGGAGAGTGAAGGGAACCGATCGCAGAGGGGATGGAATTTCTTTAAGATGATACCGATTTTCTCCATTAGGAGCATTAAAAATAATTCGGCCGCCTTCTTTCTTCAGCCCTTCCTGGACCTTGGTGCCTCCCCGTCAGACTGCCTTCATGGAGCAGGTGGTTCTGTTGTGCCTCTACTGGTATAAGCAGACCAACCCGACCATGGGAATGACCCTGGCCCAACGATTTGGGACAGAGTCAACACCGAGGCACTTCCTGTGGTGGAGCAGGTTTCAGGGCCCTGGAGTCTATAATTCAGGATGAAATTACTCAGTATTCGGAGAATCCTGATTTCATCCGGGCCAATCAGCACAGATTTCTCAGCGACAGGTCATACCTGACCAACCATATAGAATTGTATGAAGAAGAAACAGAGAAGATGGATGAAGTAAATGAGCTGGTTGTGGTTTATCTGGATTTTGAATAAGGTTTTGAGAAGGTACCACATGAGTGTCTTCCACACCCCAGCACCATTCTCCCTGCCCCCACCTGTAACTTCAGACTCACTATGAGCAATGCCACGGGTGATCTGCTAGTAAAATGCTGTAACGGTGTTTTTATCTTTGTCTGCAGATACGATTGTTCCTGTCTCTGCACCTTGGGTACTTACTGGATACTTGGTAAATGGCACAATACAACAGAAATTCAAGATATCGCTAATTGTACCTGTTCAGGTCATCAGTCCACCTGAACCAACAGATCAAACTGTTAAAATAGGAACTTCTCCTGGTGCCTGGTGCTATGTCAGGTGAGTTTAGTTGGTGATTTATTGTGTTTGATATTTCGTTACATCAGCTGCCTTGCCAACATCACTCAACCTGTAGTGAGACTGTGATTAACGGGCTGGTCCAGTCAGGTGGGGAAGTTGGCCAACATTAATCATATAATGAGGTGGTTCATGTCTCACAACCTTCAGTTCCTTCTTCTGAGGACACGGCCAGACCTTCACACTCACATTACTCAGGCTCATATGGAGGAGCACTGGACATGGCGGACTCACAATTCCTCGGACGTGATCCCAGGATGTGAATTCTATCCTTTGTAACTAAAGTCGTTGGACTTTTCTCTGCTGGAATGTCCCATTAGTATTACACTCCCCAATTGTAACAATAACGGGGCTGGTTCCTGTTTCTCAGACATTCTCACATACACCACATTCTGTCAATCTGAGTCCATTCCCTTTATCCCCACTCTCTGTCTCCGAGCTCCCAACCCACTTTCACTTTCTTTGATCCGTGCCCTTCTATTCTACTGTAATTATTTTAAATGCTCTTCTGGATGTGCACTTGAAGGGCCTTCACCTACAGGGCTACGGACCAAGTGCTGGAAAGTGGGATTAGGCTGGATTGCTCTTTTTCAGCCGGCACAGACACGATGGGCCGAATGTCCTCCTTCTGTGCCGTAAATTTCTATGATTCTATATGTAAAACAATCAGAGAAAGTGGAAATGTTTCCTCTCAAAGTACAGAATGTGGTCAATGAGGAGTTTCTGAGCTAGAAATCATGGCTGGATGCAGGTGATTCTTTATAAGGCAGCATATCTTAGAGTTATTGTGTGAGAGTTACCGACTCCAGATTATAATTAACACAACAATTACAACAGCTCTCACAGGGCTGCTGGCTGCTCTTGATTTCCATTTGAGATTAAAATGACTGGGTACAGATTGACCCCATTCAGTGACTAGGAGCTGGTAGGCCTGGTGCAGGAGGTCCTCCAGCAAAGGGAGACCTTATTTGGAGGAGAGACCACCCATCAATAAACAGAACTACCCCTAGAACCATGGTTGGAGATGACACAGTGCACCAATGCAGTCTGACTTGTTGCCCCAACCTGGGAGTGGGTGATGAAGAAAATCTTTGTTTCTGTGACCGTTAGTGTGTAAACTAGTAACACCACTTTCAGACATTGTCTTTCCAAGATTCTTTATTGCTGCTCACTCGGTGCAGCATCACCGAGGGGAACACAGGGCACTTCACCAATTCCTGAGCCCTGTAAAAGCCCAGACATGCACATTCTCTTCTGTTTGTCTGGGCCATGTTACCATATCACAGTACTGCCCATGTTGGTAATTAGTTGGTTAATTATGAAGCACCAGGGATACGACACCAGCACAAGGGTCTCACAGCTCCATGTTCACACACTCACATCAGGTGGCTGTTGTCCTGGGCATTTCGGTGGAACTCATCTTCTCTACAATCCTATTTCATACATTGGTCCTTTCCATACCTGCCTGGAGGAGAAGGCTGCACATAACAGAGGGCAGCACTTGCAGACAGGAGGGTGGTCACCAAAGCTATGACCCTTCACTCCTACTGAGGGGAGGCCCATCAGGATTATGATGTTGGTGGCAATAGTGGGGCTGAGGGAGGGTGAACTCAGAGGGCTCCAAATGGTGATCACCTTTTGATTTTTATTCCTTGAAGATAATTCTGTCATCTCATGTATCAAGGCCAGAGGGAGTGATGAGACCATCTCCGACCAGTGATAGAAGGGAAACTAATAATAAATGAAGGTGATAAAATGGTAATGGGGAAAATAATGGGATTTGGGGTCGATAAATCTCTAGGACCTGATGATTTCCATCCTGAGGTATTAAAAGAATTCAGTGAGGAAATTGCAGAAATGTTAGCTGTAATCTTTCAAAGCTCTCTTGATTCGGGGTACGGTAGCATAGTGGTTATGTTACTAGATTAATAATTCAGAGGCCTGGACTAAATCCGGAGTCATGAGTTCAAATCCCGCCACGGCAGCTGGCAAATTTAAATTCAATTAATTAAATTCAATTCAATTAATTAAAAATAAAAATCTGGAATTAAAATACTGGTATCAGTAATGGTGGCCATGAAACTACCGGATTGTTGTAAAAATCAATCTGGTTCACTAATCCCCTTTCGGGAAGGAAACCTGCCGTCCTTACCCGGTCTGGCCTTTCTGTGACTCCAGACCCACAGAAATGTGGTTGATTCTTAATTGCCCTCTGAAATGGCCTAACAAGCCACCCAGTTGTAAAATCTCGCTACGAATAGTCATAATAAGAATAAAACCGGACGGACCACGAGGCACCGGACACGACAACGGCAATCCAAGCCCAGTCGACCCTGCAAAGTCCTCCTCACCAACATCTGGGAACTTGTGCCAAAATTAGGAGAGCTGTCCCACAGGCTCGTCAAGCAACAGCCTGACATAGCCATACTCACAGAATCATACCTTTCAGCCAACGTCCCAGACTCAACGGCAGGACAGACCCACCAGAGGTGGAGGAACAGTGATACAGTCAGGAGGGAGTGGCCCTGGGAGTCCTCAACATTGACTCTGGACCCCATGAAATCTCATGGCATCAAGTCAAACATGGGCAAGGAAACCTCCTGCTGATTACCACCTACCGTCCTCCCTCAGCTGATGAATCAGTCCTCCTCCATGTTGAGAAGCACTGAGGGTAGCAAGGGCACAGAATGTACTCTGGGTGGGGGACTTCAATGTCCATCACCAAGAGTGGCTCGGTAGCACCACCACTGACCGAGCTGGCCGAGTCCTGAAGGACACAGCTGCGAGACTGCGCCTGCGGCAGGTGGTGAGCGAACCAACACGAGGGAAAAACTTACTTGACCTCGTCCTCACCAATCTACCTGTCGCAAATGCATCTGTCCATGACAGTATTGGTGGGAGTGACCACCGCGCAGTCCTCGTGGAGACGAAGTCCCGTCTTGGCACTGAGGACACCATCCAACGTGTTGTGTGGCACTACCACCGTGCTAAATGGGATAGATTCAGAACAGATCCAGCAGCTCAAAACTGGGCCTCCATGAAGCACTGTCGGCCATCAGCAGCAGAATTGTATTCCAGCACAATCTGTAACCTCATGGCCCGGCATATTCCTCACTCCACTATTACCAACAAGCCAGGGGATCAACCCTGGTTCAATGAGGAGTGTAGAAGAGCATGCCAGGAGCAGCACCAAGCGTACCGAAAAATGAGGTGCCAACCTGGTGAAGCTACAACTCAGGACTACATGCATGCTAAACAGCGGAAGCAACATGCTATAGACAGAGCTAAGCGATTCCACAACCAACGGATCAGATCAAAGCTCTGCAGTCCTGCCACATCCAGTCGTGAATGGTGGTGGACAATTAAACAACTAACGGGAGGAGGAGGCTCTGCAAACATCCCCATTCTCAATGATGGCGGAGTCCAGCACGTGAGTGCAACAGACAAGGCTGAAGCGTTTGCAACCATCTTCAGCCAGAAGTGCCGAGCGGATGATCCGTCTAGGCCTCCTCCCGACATGCCCACCATCACAGAAGCCAGTCTTCCGCCAATTCGATTCACTCCACGTGATATCAAGAAACGGCTGAGTGCACTGGAGACAGCAAAGGCTATGGGCCCCGACAACATCCCAGCTGTAGTGCTGAAGACATGTGCTCCAGAACTAGCTGCGCCTCTAGCCAAGCTGTTCCAGTACAGCTACAACACTGGCATCTACCCGACAATGTGAAAAATTGCCCAGGTATGTCCTGTCCACAAAAAGCAGGACAAATCCAATCCAGCCAATTATCGCCCCATCAGTCTACTCTCAATCATCAGCAAAGTGATGGAAGGTGTCGTCGACAGTGCTATTAAGCGGCACTTACTCAACAATAACCTGCTCACCGATGCTCAGTTTGGGTTCCGCCAGGACCACTCGGCTCCAGACCTCATTACAGCCTTGGTCCAAACATGGACAGAAGAGCTGAATTCCAGAGGTGAGGTGAGAGTGACTGCCCTTGACATCAAGGCAGCATTTGACCGAATGTGGCACCAAGGAGCCCATGTAAAATTGAAGTCAATGGGAATCAGGGGGAAAACTCTCCATTGGCTGGAGTCATACCGAGCACAAAGGTAGATGGTAGTGGTTGTTGCAGGCCAATCTTCTCAGCCCCAGGACATTGGTGCAGGAGTTCCTCAGGGCAGTTTCCTAGGCCCAACCATCTTCAGCTGCTTCATCAATGACCTTCCCTCCATCATAAGGTCAGAAATGGGGATGTTCGCTGATGATTGCACAGTGTTCAGCTCCATTCGCAAACCCTCAAATAATGAAGCAGTCCGAGCCCGCATGCAGCAAGACCTGGACAACATCCAGGCTTGGGCTCATAAGTGGCAAGTAACATTCGTGACAGATAAGTGCCAGGCAATGACCATCTCCAACAAGAGAGAGTCTAACCACCTCCCCTTGACATTCAACGGCATTACCATCGCCAAATCCCCCACCATCAACATCCTGGGGGTCACCATTGACCAGAAACTTAACTGGACCAGCCATATAAATACTGTGGCTACGAGAGCAGGTCAGAGGCTGGGTATTCTGCGGCGAGTGACTCACCTCCTGACTCCCCAAAGCCTTTCCACCATCTACAAGGCACAAGTCAGGAATGTGATGGAATGCTCTCCACTTGCCTGGATGAGTGCAGCTCCAACAACACTCAAGAAGCTCGACACCATCCAGGACAAAGCAGCCCGCTTGATTGGCACCCCATCCACCACCATAAACAATCACTCCCTTCACCACCGGCGCACAGAGGCTGCAGTGTGTACCATCCACAGGATGCACTGCAGCAACTCGCCAAGGCTTCTTCGACAGCACCTCCCAAACCCGCGACCTCTACCACCTAGAAGGACAAGAGCAGCAGGCACATGGGAACAACACCACGTGCACATTCCCCTCCAAGTCACACACCATCCCGACTTGGAAATATATCGCCGTTCCTTCATCGTCGCTGGGTCAAAATCCTGGAACTCCCTTCCTAACAGCACTGTGGGAGAACCGTCACCACACGGACTGCAGCGGATCAAGAAGGCGGCTCACCACCACCTTCTCAAGGGCAATTAGGGATGGGCAATAAATGCCGGCCTCGCCAGCGAAGCCCACATCCCATGAACGAATAAAAAAAAATTGTGCCATTCGATTCGAAAATTGCTAATGTCCGTCCATTATTTAAGAAGGGTGGGAGAGAGAAACCACATAACTACAGGCCTGTCGATTTAACATCAGTTGTGGGGAAGCTACTGGAATCTATCCTGATAAAATAGAGCGACTGAGCACTTGGCCAAATATGAGCTGATCAGAGAGAGCCAGCATGGCTTTGTTAAAGGTAAGTCATGTCTGACGAAACCAGTTGAATTTTTTGAGGTCGTCATTAATAAGGTGGACAAGGAAGTGTCTATGGATGTTATCAATATGGACTTCCAGAAGACATTTGATAAGGTTCCACACAAAAGATTATCGGCAAAAATGAGTGTGCACGGAATTGGAGGCAGCCTTTTGACTTGGGTAGGAAATTGGTTGGGAGCTCGGAGACAGAGAGTGGGGATAAAGGGTATGTACTCAGATTGGCACAATGTAACCAGTGGATCTGTTCTGGGGTCTCAACTTAACCATATTTATTAATGACTTGAATGAAGGAATAGAGCTGTCTATCCAAGTTTCCAGATGACACAGATTAGGAGACACAGTAAGTAGTAGAGATGGGAGCAGAAAGTTGCAAAGGGCCATAGACAGGTTAAGTGAGTGGGCATAACTATGACAGATGGACAAGGGTGAGATCATTCACTTTGGACCCAAGAAAGATACATTTTCTAAATGGTGAGAAACTAGGAACTGTAGAGGAGCAAAGAGATTTGGGAGTCCAGGTATAAAAAGTAATCAAAAAGGCTAATGGAATGTTGGCCTTTATCTCAAGGGGACTGAATTACAAAGGTGAAGAAGTGATGCTTCAGTTGTTTCGAGCCTTGTCCAGCCCCCATCTGGAGTAATGCATTCAGTTCTGGGCCTCAGGAAGGAAATATTGGCCTTGGAGGGGGTGCAGCGCAGATTCACCAGAATGATACTGGGGCTTAGAGGGTTAAATTAGGAGAACAGTTTCCATAAACTTGGCTTGTATTCCCTTGATTATAGACGATTGAAGGGTGATCTGATCGAGGGGCTTAAAATGTTCAAAAGATTCGATAGGGTAGATACAGAGAAACTATTTCCTCTGAAGGGGGAATCAAAAACGAGGGGATTGGATCTTAAAATTAGGCCATTCAGGAGGAAAATTAGGAATTACTTTTTCACACAGGATAGTAGAAATCTGGAATTCTCTCCCCCAAAAGGCTGTGGATGCTGGGACTATTGGAGCTTTCAAGACTGAGATCAATAGATTTTTGTTGGGTAAGGGTATTAAGGGATATGGATCAAAGGTGGGTAAATGGAGTTGAGGTATAGATCAGGCATAATCTAATTGAATGATGAAGCAGGCTCGAGGGGCTGAATGGCCTACTCCTGTTCCTATCTTCTTTTCAATCTGCTTGGTTTCCAGACAGGTTTTATCAGGAGGAATAAAAATAAAAATTCTTCATTCTTAATTCCGATGCAGGGTTTTCGACACCAAAGTTTACGGCCAACATTACTACGGACTCGCCATGGAATTCCTGAATGACCTGGAACAAGACAAACAATCCTTTGATAGGAGATTCTTTTCCATCTCTTGGTTTAACACACATGGGCTCATGGACATCGCCTTTCAAAGGAAAGAAGAATGAAACTTCTCTGAAAGGTTCTGTTACTTTTACAGACATCAAACAGTGAGATGTGCTTAACTCTATTCTTAACCTTCAGTTTGGGCCTCTCACCCAGTACACATTGGGTTTAACCCTGTACGTGAGCCAGTGTTGGGATTTTGAAAGACTCCCCACATGCCCCATCCCAAGAGCCCTGTGCATGGTGAGCCTGTTTATAAATACTGTCCTCTACTGGCAGTTGGCAGTTTGTGTCTCCCACCCACACTGCTGCTTTGTGAGGTGGAGCTTCTTTATTCACAATTATTCAGCAACGTTAACTCCAACAGTGAGGCTTTTGTACTTTTACATTCACTGTTCACATTATTTGGTTTTATCCGATGAGTCTGAAGAACGGCTCTTTCCAGGTGCACCGTTCAATGTGTCACCACTTGTCGTCCTCTGGTCGATATTCCCGGTTTTCACCAGGGGGTGAACCTCCTTGTCATTCCCCAGATGAAATACGTTGGGGAGAAACATGGTCTTCCACCCAGACGTTAACCAGACACTCGGCTCCGGCCCTGGCAGATCTGACTGACCCTGGCAGAGGAGTCCTGGCTGCTGTTGTTCCTTTTAATATTGTTTATAATTAGCTTCCCCCTTCAATTCCAAGTTATTTGCCAGTCTCCCACATTCATTGCTGACCGACCACCTCTGAGGGGCAGCTTTGGTGATCTCCCAGTTGTGTAAGCGGGGAGAACCACACTGAAGGTTAAAGGAGAATTACTCAAACAGTAATAGGAACCTCCACATTGAATCGTTTCCTGTTAGAAACAGCAGGATAAAAGCAACTTGGCCAATTACAGCCCTACCAGCCTACTCCCAATCATCAGCAAAGTGATGGAAGGAATCATGAACAGTGCTATCAAGCAGCTCTTACTCACCAATAATGCCCACATGGAGCAAGACCTGGACAACATCCAGGCTTGGGCTGATAGTGATAGGTAACATTCACACCCCACAAGTGCCAGGCAATGACCATCTCCAATAAAGGAGTGCCTAATCACCTCCCGTTGACATTCAATGGCGGTCCCATCACCTAGTTCCCCACCATCAACATCCCAGAGGTCACGATTGAACCTCAACTGGACCAGCCACATAAATGCCGTGGCTTCAAGAGCAGGTCAGAGGCTGGGTATTCTGTGGCGAGTGGCTCACCTTCTGACTCCAAAAGTTTTTCCTTCATCGTCGCTGGATCAAAATCTAGAACCCCCTACCTGACTGCATCGTGGGAGCACCTTCACCACACAGAGTGCAGCGGTTCAAGTAGAAACCCCACCACCACCTTCTCAGGGCATCTAGAGATGGGCAATAAATGCCGGCCTTGCCAGCGACGTCCACATCTCAAGAAAGATTAATAAAAGTAAATCTGGTAGTTTTGAAAAAAGAGCCATCAAGTCATAAAGATATTTGTTTAAAGTCTCCATACTACACATACACAGGGCTAAATCCAGTTGTACATGGGTGGTGGGCCTTCCTTTGGCCAACAGGGATTAATCACTGCAGTAATTTCCCTTTTCTATAATCTTGCTTTAAATGAATCGTGCAGAGACTGAGATTGAGATGGATCTGGTGGCAGATATAGTTCCAGGATATTCTATCTTCACACAGCAATGGATTATGTGTATGTTTATCCCAGTCATGTTGACCAGAACATTTAAAGGTGATGTGAAAAGAACTAATTGTAAATGGAAAGTGTTGCAGAGCACAGAGTATTGAAGTTGTTACATGTGAAATCATGGATGGTCAGATGTGGGCTCATACCTGGGGCCTCTCACTCTGTGAGTTGCTGACCACAGGCAGAGACCAGGTGCTTCCACTGAGCAAGCTGTCACCAGGCCCCTCTCACACTCCTTTTGCTGCCCAGCACAAGTCAGTCTTTCCTGGGGCAGATTGTCCACTCAGTCACAAATATTCAGTAACAAAACAAACTACTTCATTCAGTTAAAGTACTTAGACAGCAGGATGTGCTTTTTATCTGCAAGCGTTAGTTCAACACTGAATCATTGAATTAAAGGGGAAGATTTGAACTGTAAAGTCAGTGTGTTCACCATTTGTAAAATGTTGAGGCTTTCATCACATCATCTGGAAGAATTTCCTACCATGTTTAAATTGTTCTGTCTCCTGTACTCTGAAATATAATGGGAATAGACTGTATAACAGACTGTGTCAGCAGCACGCTGTGCACTGTAGGCTATACATTCATTACAGAAACCTGCTCATTGGGACACCCTGTGTGGGACTAAAGTATTCCCTTTTCCAACCATTCCTAATAAGCAAATACTGGACATTGTTGTAGTGATGAGAAGAAAGATATTTTCTGAATCCAGTTTGGCCTTCCTCGGATCACTGCAAATCCATGGACTGAAGATGGCATAAAGGTCAGATTCAGACTGAATCTGTGATTGAGAAAATGATCGATTCAGGTATTGCTCCAGTTCACAGGTGGCCCATTCACAGGCCTCTCTTGTGGAGTAAAGAATCCATTGTCTTTTAGCCTTTGTTTGTCTTTTGTTTCTCAAACTGCTGGGAATGTATTCTCACTGTGAAATAAAGAGGGTGATGCATCACAACACTTGGTCTCATGTTACATTCCTACTCACAAACAAAACAGGTCTCTGTTACACAGCAAGTAACATATTAGGCAGGAGAAGACCGTTGCACCATCGAGCCCACCAATCCACACTATTCCCGTGGTGCATTTCTCATAACCCTTTTTAAAATTGAGTTTTAGTAAAATGGAGTTAAAGCCGAAGAGCAGCCCATAGGTCAGGTTTACTGTATATTTGTTGGGCTGGGACGAGCAGGAGTGCTCCTCCAGGTTCCACAAAACCAGACTGGGAAGCTGCATCTCTGGGTCAGCCTCCCTCCTGAGAAAGAACACCCCCCTCCCCCAGTGGAAATACCTGGAGGCCGGCCGGCTCATTGTCTCCACAATCCAGTGTTATTTCTCCATCTTAATACATTAATTCTAATCGAAACCAGTCAATTAACTGACACAGACACAACCCTGTCAAGAACCCTGATACCGACATCACGAAGACACATCCTCGATTAGGTGGTCAGTAGGTGGTGCCAGTAAACTGTTCCACGGACTTACCACCCTTTTATTAAATAGGTTCCTCCTGCTTTATTGTCAGAAGCCCTTTGCAGGCAGCCTGAGGACTGAATGTAAACAGCGCGACACCTGGACCCACCTGTTCTGGTGCCAAGGTCCCAAATGCTAATGTCCCTCATGTCTTTTTCTGTGAGAAATGTTGGGATTGAAAGAAGTGAGGAAATCGGGCTCGGGCCAGAAAGAAGGTTCCTTGAATGAACAATTCATGAGGCTGTTCTGTGACTCGTCTGTGTGAGGTAAAAAAACATGAAACGATAAAGGACATGTCTCATGGTTTCACCAACATGACCATTCCCCATACTGAGGCACTCTGATTCATATTATATAGTCTCAGTGTAAGTGGTCCCTGGATTTGGTCTCAGTGTAAGTGGTCCCTGGATTTGGTCTCAGTGTAAGTGGTCCCTGGATTTGGTCTCAGTGTAAATGGTCCCTGGATTTGGTCTTAGTGTAAGTGGTCCCTGGATTTGGTCTCAGTGTAAGTGGTCCCTGGATTTGGTCTAAGTGTAAGTGGTCCCTGGATTTGGTCTCAGTGTAAATGGTCCCTGGATTTGGTCTCAGTGTAAATGGTCCCTGGATTTGGTCTCAGTGTAAGTGGTCCCTGGATTTGGTCTCAGTGTAAGTGGTCCCTGGATTTGGTCTCAGTGTAAGTGATCCCTGGATTTGGTCTCAGTGTAAGTGGTCCCTGGATTTGGTCTCAGAGAGGAAGCTAACTGTCACCATCTCCTCGTCCCAGTCCACTTCACTCAATCAGCTTTTGATCTTTTCCTCACCTTTCTTTTGTCAATAGTGGTGTCTAAGCTTAATCCTAACCCCTAACCTCTAAGCCTAACACCCTAACCCAACACCCTAACCCCAGGTCCTATCCCAACACCCTAACCCCAGCCCCTAATCCTAACCAGTAGCCCCAACCACTAACCACAGTGTTAACCAATAACCACTAACCCTAATTTGTGTATTCGGGCGATGCAGGGCTGTGTTTTGGTGTCAGTAGTCACTGTGATGCCGCTGATGGTGCCAGTCGGCCGCTTTGTCAATAGCCACACAGGTGGGGCAAAGGTCATCCAAAGAAAACCTGAAAAAAGCCAGAAGGGAGCTGGTTTATTTGAACAGTGAAAGTTACAGAGTAAGGCACGCAGATTGCCATGGGAAGGAAGGGCTCCTCTTTTCTCCTCTTCTTGTAGTTTCTCTCCCCACTGTGGAAGACCCAGAGATAATGCTGACATGGTGTGGGCAGCAGAGACTGTTATGTGCTTGTGATTGAAAACTAATAATCACTAAGGCTGCCGGTTTTGGTTGTTTAACATTAGGAATACAGGAAGTCATCAAGACAGGTGCATTCCTGACCAGAATGGTCGGTGGCTCAGTCTAAGGCCCATTCTGACTTGGTGCCCTTTCTGTTCCGACTCATCCTTCTCATATTTGACTCATATTCTAGGGCAGAATGATAGAAATGTATAAAATTATTAAAGATGGGATGGGGTAGATAGAAGCAGCTGTTTCCAGTGGTTGAGGGATCAACACAAGGAGCCATAGATACAAGATTAAATGTACGAGATTTAGAACAGTGATCAAGAGAAACTCCTTTACATAGAGAGCTGTGAGGCTGTGGAATTCACTTCCAGGGTTAATGGTTGAGGCACAAAGTTCTGTAGTGACAAGTGGGCCTCATGTCTTTATCCAAGAAAGGCCTCAGCTCAGTCATTTTGCTCCAAATGTTGACGCAATCGTTCAAGCTTGGAGGTGCCAAGTATCGGGGAGCAGCAGTAGCAGTAAATAAAATCTCAATGTAATTAAGTACCAATATAGTTTATCTTCATCTATTTGTATTTTAATAACTTTTGCTGAATGTGGCCCACGCCAAGAGCCAGGATATTGGATCAGGCCCACTATAGGAAATGAGTTTGACGTCCCTGCCTGATACAAAGTTACTTTGATACAATTCAATGGGATTAATCAATTAAAATATTAATTTATATTAATAATTAATACAAATATTTACTTCACCAATATTCTGCATTTCAAATTTCAAAATATTCATGATTGTTCCCATTCCTGTGATTATACCAAGTATACTGAGACCACCAGCACCATTCTGTAACGGACTAACTGGTAGCAGCAATCAAAGTAGTAAATTCTTCCAGAAAATTTGTGATCACCATTGACTGTAATTGGGGCGGGGCCATTATAAGCAATATTGAAGTGTTTTGACAAGAGTCTCAGTAAAGCCTGGGGCATCTATACTGTTGATGCACCATTGCAATGGTGCAAGTCTCCAGGAAATCCTGGTATAATATCTCCTATCTGAGCTCTGCTGTTTGATCGGCCACTTTTTCTAACTGATTAATCTGGACTCGGTCCCCATTCATCACACTGAAATTAGTTAATTTGCAGTTCAATGCTTTTATCTTTGACTCTTCTTCATCTACTTTCAATGTGAACCTCAGTAACTATGGTCACTATTTCAGAAATGTTCTCCGACCTTCAGCTCACTGACATGTCCTTCTTCATTACCCAGAACCAGATCCAGCATTGCGACCTTCTTTGTTGGACAGGCAACATGCTGATTGAGGAAACAGGCCTGGATACATTCTATGAACCCCTCTCCATTCTGAACACAACCTTCTGTCTGAGCTTTAGTGCAGATCAGTCCCCCTTTACTGCAATTCAATTACTATTGGAAATCTCTCGGCCCAAAATTCTAATCTTGGATACCGGCCCACTCAGTGGTTTATAATATATTCCCAATATTGAAACAGATCCCTTATTGTTGCTTAAATGAACACAGGGACATTCCTTCTGAGCACCACCATCAATGGGGACACCCCTTTCTACGGCTATAATCATGGCCCTAACTCATGATGTCACCATTCCTCCCCTTCCTTCTCGATCCCTCCTGAAAATGTTAATATTTAGTTCCAAGTCTGCCGTATTTCCCTCATTTGCATGGTGTCAGAACACGTCTTCCCCCATTTCAGCAGAATATTTGGTGTACTCAAAATGGGGCAGGTCCCCAGCATCATGGGGTCTCTCCCCACCGGCCCGCCCAGATTACAGCAGTTTCCTGGTGCAACGACAGAGCGAATTTGGGACCAGATAGAATCTTGTAAATGTACAAAGGTTAGTTTTGTAAAGCCTGAAAGTAAATTGACTAAATAATCAACTTGAGCTATCACATCGTCTCTTACTGCATTAATGTACTTCCACACCCCAGAGTTAGGAGATAAAACACAGCTCCTCAGCCGAGCCCCTCCAGGAAACAGATCATCGAATGGTAACTTGCACGAATCTCCCCTCCATTGACGAGGTTCACCCACTCCCAGAGGGAAATGTCAGATAATCAATAATACAGAGCAAGAGAGGTTGCACCTCCCAGAGGGAGTTACTAGAATCTCTCAGAGCCCAGGGAGATTGTGCATAGCAGCATTTTCCAGCAGGGAAGGTATGTTTAATCTCCTCCTCCTCAAAGCCCTGGGCAAATGGGCAGAAACTGTGCAGTAGACGTGGTATACATGGACTTTAGCAAAGCCTTTGACAAGGTACCGCATGGTAGGTTATTACATAAGGTTAAATCTCTCATAAGGTTAAAATTGTTTACAGTCCATCACCGGCATCTCCACATCATGTCTATAATATATTACTGTTAATATTTTCTCGTAAATGGAAAGAAAATGTAGAGCCTTGTGGCCTGATTGGTATTTTATTGATGACCCTGATCAATGTGTTTCCGATGGAGGTTTTGAACCAGGAATCGGCCGAAGCTGCTTTGTGAAGCCCCTTTGCCCCTTTGTCGTGGGAACATCACTTGTTGTGGAACCAGGAATCACAGAGCGATGACAATGAGAGTTCTGTCCCATTGCCCTATGGACCAATCATAGCATCCAAACCAATGAGCAGCAGACACCATAGAAATGGTTCCAATAACCAGGGATAAGTTAGTTACTAAATAAACACTCTCTGAATCCCCGTGGCCCCACCTGGTCTGCTTTTACCAATGGACACGTCTAGTGACAACAGCATTATCATAGCGATTGCTGCTACTGACAACGTGTGGTCAATAATAATAAAAAAGGTTTCAACCATACCCACTAGCCCCAATCCTAACCCCTAAGCCCAACCCTATACCATAAATCATGGAATCAGTGAATCATGGAAACATAGAAACATAGAAAATAGGAGTAAGAGTAGGCCATTCGGCCCTTCGGGCCTGCTCCGCCATTCAAAATGATCATGGCTGATCATCTAACTCAGTACCCTGTTCCCGCTTTTTCCCCATATCCTTGATCCCTTTAGCATTAAGAAATATATCTCTGTCTCCTTCTTGAATACATCTAATGACTTGGCCTCCACTGCCTTCTGATGGTAGAGAATTCCACAGGTTCACCACCCTCTGAGTGAAGAAATTTCTCCTCATCTCGGTTCTAAATGGCATATCCCGTATCCTGAGACTGTGACCCCTGGTTCTGGACTCCCCAGCCATCGGGAACATCCTCCCTGCATCTAGTCTGTCTTGTCCTGTTAGAATTTAATATATTTCGATGAGATCACCTCTCATTCTTCTGAACTCCAGTGAATATAGGCCTAGTCGACCCAATCTCTTCTCATACGTCAATTCTGCCATCCCAGGAATCAGTCTGATAAACCTTTGTTGCGCTCCCTCCATGGCAAGGACATCCTTCCTCAGATAAGGAGACCTAAACTGCACACAATAGAATCATACAGCACACAAGGAGGCCATTCGGCCCACAGTGCCTGTGCTGGTGGGGTTACGTGAAGCATGACATGAACCCAAGATCCCGGTTGAGGCCGTCCTCATGGGTGCGGAATTGGCAATCAATTTCTGCTCGACGATTTTGCGTTGTCGTGTGTCTCGAAGGCCGCCTTGGAGTACGTTTACCTGAAGGTCGGTGGCTGAATGTCCTTGACTGCTGAAGTGTTCCCCGACTGGGAGGGAACCCTCCTGTCTGGCGATTGTTGCGCGGTGTCCGTTCATCCGTTGTCGCAGTGTCTGCATGGTCTCGCCAATGTACCATGCTCTGGGGCATCCTTTCCTGCAACGTATGAGGTAGACAACGTTGGCCGAGTCACAGGAGTATGAACCATGCACCTGGTGGGTGGTGTCCTCTCGTGTGATGGTGGTATCTGTGTCGATGATCTGGCATGTCTTGCAGAGGTTACCGTGGCAGGGTTGTGTGGTGTCGTGGACGCTGTTCTCCTGAAAGCTGGGTAATTTGCTGCGAACGATGGTCTGTTTGAGGTTCGGTGGCTGTTTAAAGGTGAGTAGTGGAGGTGTGGGGATGGCCATAGCGAGGTGTTCGTCGTCATTGATGACATGTTGAAGGCTGCGGAGAACATGGCGTAGTTTCTCCGCTCCGGGGAAGTACTGGACGACGAAGGGAACTCTGTTGGTTGCGTCCCGTGTTAGTCTTCTGAGGAGGTCTATGGGATTTTTTGATGTGGCCCGTCAGAACTGTCGATTGATGAGTCGAGCGTCATATCCTGTTCTTACTAGGGCGTCTTTCAGCGTCTGTAGGTGTCCATCGCGTTCCTCCTCGTCTGAGCCGACCCTGTGTATTCGCAGGGCCTGTCCATAGGGGATGGCCTCTTTGACGTGGTTAGGGTGGAAGCTGGAAAAGTGGAGCATCGTGAGGTTGTCCGTGGGCTTGCGGTAGAGTGAGGTGCTGAGGTGCCCGTCTTTGATGGAGATTCGTGTGTCCAAGAAAGAAACTGATTCTGAGGAGTAGTCCATGGTGAGCTTGATGGTGGGATGGAACTTGTTAATGTTATCGTGTAGTTTCTTTAGTGATTCTTCGCCGTGGGTCCATGGAAAGAAAATGTCGTCGATGTATCTGGTGTATAGTGTTGGTTGGAGGTCTTGTGCAGTGAAGAAGTCCTGCTCGAACTTGTGCATGAAAATGTTGGCGTATTGGGGTGCGAATTTGGTCCCCATGGCTGTTCCGTGTGTTTGGGTAAAGAACTGGTTATCGAAGGTGAAGACATTGTGATCCAGGATGAAGCGGATGAGTTGTAGGATGGCGTCTGGAGATTGGCTGTTGTTGGTGTTGAGTATTGATGCTGTCGCAGCGATGCCGTCATCGTGGGGGATACTGGTGTAGAGTGCCGAGACGTCCATCGTGGTGAGAAGTGTTCCTGGTTCAACTGGTCCGTGGGTGCTGAGTTTTTGTAGGAAGTCTGTAGTGTCGCGACAGAAGCTGGGGGTTCCCTGTACGATGGGTTTCAGGATGCCCTCGATGTATCCAGAGAGGTTCTCACACAGGGTTCCGTTGCCTGATACGATAGGACGTCCGGGTGTTTTGGCTTTGTGTATCTTTGGGAGGCAGTAGCAGTCTCCCACGCGGGGAGTACGTGGGATGAGAGTGCGTAGGATGCTTTGAAGGTCTGGATCGAAGGTCTTGATCAGTTTGTTGAGCTGGTGGGTGTGTTCTTTGGTCGGATCTGCGGGTAACCGTCTGTAGTGTTCCTGGTTGTCCAGTTGTCGGTATGCTTCTTTGCAATAGTCCATTCTTGACATTCACCTGAGGAAGGAGGAAGCCTCCGAAAGCTTGTGGATTTTAAAATAAAATTGTTGGACTATAACTTGGTGTTGTAAAATTGTTTACAAATATTATAGACAGGCAAGTGAACAATGAAATAGCAGGAAATAAATATACTATATACTAAGTATATATAATAAGTATAATATATAATATACAGCAAATGTTATTTTATACTCTGAATTATTTGGACAATGTGTCAAAATAATTGGGACATAAAATCAAATATACAATCTAGAATCACATGACCTGTATAATTAAATTATAGAATTGTTTTGTTTCAATTTTGAGCTCAAAATTATTCAGCCAATGTGTCAAACTAATTTGAACAAAAATAGAATCTAGAATCTCGTGATCGGTTCTGGGACTATCTTGGACGGTGGTAACTCGGTACGTACAGTTAAAATCTTGTATATGTACTAATGGTATTTTAATCAGAGATCAGCAAAATTAAATTATTCTTAATTAATTGACAAATTTTGAATGTTTACAATGAAGTTTATTGTCTTGGACATAAAATCTTGACAAAAATTCAAATATAGAATCGAGAATGAAAATATAAAATTGTTTACTTTTCAATTTTGAGCTCAAAATTATTTCACCAAACGAATTGGGACAAAAATCAAATCTAGAATCTCGAATCACATGGCCTGTAAAATTAAATTATAGAATTGTTTTCTTTTCAATTTTGAGCTCAAAATTATTTGGCTAATGTGTTAAATTAATTTGAACAGAAACAGAATCGAGAATCTAGAATCTAGAATCACCTGACCTGTAGAATGAGATTATAGAATTGTTTTCTTTTCAATGTACAGTTACTTTTATTCAGACCAGTTATCGATCAGCTCACCAAATACAGACCAGTGATCGGTTCTGGGACTATTCTGGGTGATAGTAAACTCGGTATGTACAGTTAAAATTACCTTCTTGTATATGTACCAATAGAATTTTAATCAGAGATCAGTGAAATTAAATTCTTCTTAATTAACAAATTTTGAATGTTTACGATAACGTTTATTGTCTTGGAGCAAAAATCTTGACAAAAAAAATCAAATATAATACTTAGAATGAAAATATAAAATTGTTTTCTTTTCAACTTTGAACTCAAAATTACTTAGCCAATCTAATTTTAAGGTGATTGGCAAAAGAACCAAAGGTAACATGAGGAAAAACTTTTTTATACAGCGAGTAGTTATGATCTGGAATGCGTTGCCTGAAAGGGTGGTGGAAGCAGATTCAATTGTGGCTTTCAAAAAGGAATTGGATAAATACTTGAAGGGAAAAAATTGCAGGGCTACGGGGAAAGAGCGGGGGAATGGGACGAACTAGATTGCCCTTACAAAGAGCTGGCACGAGCTTGATGGGCAGAATGGCCTCTTTCTGTGCTGTATCCATTCTATGATTCTCTGATTCTATATTTGGGACAAAATATTAAATATAGAATCTAGACTCGCATGATCTGTAAAATTAAATTATAGAATTGTTAAAATTACCTTCTTGTATATGTACTAATAGTATTTTAATCAGAGATTAGTGAAATTAAATTCTTAATTAATAAATTTTGAATGTTACAATAAAGTTTATTGTCTTGGATTGAAAATCTTGACAAAATATCAAATATAGAATCTAGAATAAATATATAAACTTGTTTTCTTTTACTTAATTATCGATGAGCTATATGATTCTTAGATGTGGTTTTCTCTCTGCATTAAGGTGAAAAAAAAGAAATGTGAAAACTGGGGTGAAATGATTTTGGGACTTAACTCAAAACTTGGCCACGGCTGGATTACAGTGGGCAATACGTGCTTGGAACTCGTTCCAAATCATTCGATAAGCAAGAGATAAAAGATTGAGATGAACTTTTGTACTCCGAGACTGATTGATTAAATTGGACTGAAATGATAGACTTGGTGCAGGTTTACAATATGAGTTCCACAAAGCAGGGGTGAAGAAGCCATAATCCTTTTTAATGAGTTGACTGTGGTGATGGTTTCGAAGTTTAACATGTCTGCAACTGTTAAATAGGTTGAGGAGGCTGGTAGAAGTCGGGGAAAATCCTCATGTCCTGGATGTATTCACCAACAGATAGCTGGCAGTACATCAGTAGTTTTATCATTTTTGCTGAGGGAATACACTGCTCTTTGTGACTGAGGTCTCAAGATTCCCTCATGCACTTTAGGACTGTGAAGTGTCTGAAAGTAGCATCGTACTCACTCAATGATATCAACTTTTTTTGAATTAATCATTTTTGGAAGATCTGAGTTTTTTATGTGTGTGGTGATATATAATAATAGCATCCTGTGTTTATGTTAAATTGTTAAGCAGCAGTGATATGGAAGCTAAATATTCCTTTGTTGTGGATTTGAATGCAGGTGTCAACTATTTTAAGATTGAACATAAAAGACTGTGTGGTAGATCACTCATTGTCCATTTTATCTTTTGTAATGAGATTTTATCTTCTGGAACGAGCTGCCAGAGGCAGTAGGAGAGGCAGGTACAATTTTGTCTTTTAAAAAGCATTTGGACAGTTACATGGGTAAGATGGGTATAGAGGGATATGGGCCAAGTGCAGGCAATTGGGACTAGCTTAGTGGTATAAACTGGGCGACATGGACATGTTGGGCCGAAGGGCCTGTTTCCATGTTGTAAACTTCTATGATTCTATGATTCTATGAGACCTGTCCATTCCATTAGCTGCAATAAATTCGATTCAGTGTTTACAATAAATGCATTTGCCTAGCGACTGAGACAGGAAGGAGTTCACAGAGTGTGTGAACAAAGATGGTAAAAGTGGAAAACGTGCAGAAAAAAGTCACATAACTGAATACAAACAAAGCAGCAAAAGCACAGGACAGAAACAATAGAGACATGGGGAAAATGATAGAAAAGGGATGGGAGCAAGCAACTAGAGAAATGACATTGCCCTTGTGGCTTTGCACAATACATTCCATATATAAGGGCAAATATTAATAACCATCCATTCTGGAGAAGTGACCCTGCAGTGTGTATTGGACCTGAGTGTCGTGACCTGATGAACCAGTTTGGGGGGAGCCTCAAACAAAACAAAATGCCCAAAATAAGGAAGTCGAGCAGTTCTGTAAACTTGCTGCTGAGTGTAAGTGTTCACCAATTCCCCAGTTGGAAGTCGTGTGTGGAACACAGTTGTGTCATTGTCAAAACATTTTAAGGTCAGTACCTTAATGGAAAGTTCGTTAGAGATAACAACAATTATATCCAGCTGTACTAAATGTTTTTTGTTAACCTTCATTCCCAGGTGAAACAGCAATGAGACTTCTTGATTATATAACAACTCCACCAACTGTTCCTTTTCATTTCTACCAAGAGCCTATCGATCATGATCGGAAGGGTCAAGCATTGGATTCATTCCAACCATGGCTGAATTTTCCAGAAGTCTCCAGTGCGTGGCTGGATTCTGCCAGCTGTGCAAATGGTAATGTTCTACCCCTGTCTGCAGACTTACTGAACATTCGAATCAATGAATATACCTGTACAAAATAAGTGATTTTTCTGAAAAAGGAACGAACAAAGCATTTTACATTTTCTGTCTTTCTTTCTCCCTTAAGCAATGTGGCAATGGTGCCACAATCAAACGACAATGTTTTGGGACAATAAATTGTAATAAATATTGTTGCTTTGTCTTGTGGTGCCATATAAAATAGAAACAGAGGAAGAAATGGATATTATGAATCATATATTGTGAGCCACAAAAATGTTAATGGGAAGGGTGAAAGAACCAGTCATCATTTTAATATAGTCTTGTACCATTTAAAGTGGATTCTTTGCATAATCTCTGGTTATTTGGGAAGTGTACATACATTTTTGTCCATTTGGTGTTGTTTTTCTTCCTCCATTGATTTAGATTTTTGGGACCAATGTGCCAACTGCAGACACTAGCTCTGACTCCACCACCAATGCAGCTTTTGACCCAACCTCTGGGAGTTGTGTAAAAGTAACCCAGAACATGACTTGTGCTCTTGTGCACCAGGTTATGACTTGACATTGACATTGACATTTTATGCATCTCGTTCTATATTATCAAAGTGAATGCGACTTTAGTGTTAAATTGACATTTAACACTAAAGTCGCATTCACTTTGATAATACAGAACGAGATGCATAAAATCCACTGTTTTGTGTTCATATGAAACAAATCGTTGGTTACTCCACAGGAATAGCTAATGATTTTTGATATTGGTCACAGGAAGCTGTCGCTCTAGTTTTGGCCCAATCACTGCAGCGATGTAGTCTATAAGTAGAAATGACAATAGTAGTGACGTGATCATTTCTATACATTAAACCAGTATAAATGCTTTATAGAGTGGTTAACTTAACATTTAATTATGCTAACACTAGCAGTCAAAAATGAAAGAGGAGGAAGTAGGAATAAAAGTGGTGGGAATATATTTGAAGGTGTATCGGGGAGGGGGGTACAGATACTGAGGTAAATAACCATTTGATTTGTTGCCGAGCAGCCTTTGACTGATGAACAATGGTGGACAAAGATACATCTTCACTGGTAACCTTGAGATGGGGAGGGAAGTGCAGAATGAGGGGGGGAGAAAAAGTAGCCATCAGTGGGGGACGGGGTAAAGGAAGGATTACAAATGGAAACCCATAGGCCAACTTGACGAAGATTCGATGTTCCTTTTGCCTCTCATAACTTCTGAGAACTCGAAGTCTTCAATAGTAATTTTAAAATGCAGCTTTAAAATTCTTAGGCTTATTTGATGTTATTTAAATTAGTCCTTTAATAAAAAACACTGGTAAAATGAAGTCAGTACTTTGGTGGGTCTTATCAATATGGATCCTTGGAATGCACAGAACTGTAATGATCACATTTGATTTCTCAAGTTAATTTGCCCCGACGGATCACCTTCAAGGTAATGAACTTTTTCCTAAATGTGAACGAGAACCCTTCACAATACATGAGAGTCACAGACAACACATTCTAATTAGGGTGGACTTAGCATTATTTTACTTGCTGTCTCTGCTTCAGACCATATTTTTATCAATTTTTTGGTCATTCTTTACTGGTTTCTAAAACTCTCCCAATCCTCAGGCTTACTACTCTTCTTGGCAACATTATAGGCCTCTTCTTTTAATCTAATACTATCCTTAACTTCTTCAGTTAGCCACAGGTGAATCACTTTTCCCCTGGAGTTTTTATTTCTCAATGGAATGAATATTCGTTGAGAATATTGAAATATTTCTTTAAATGTTTGTCGTTGCTTATCTATCATCAAACACTTTAATCTAATTTCCCAATCTACCTGAGCCAACTCACCCCTCATACCTATGTAATTGGATTTATTTAAGTTTACGACTCTAGTTTCTGACTTAAGTATGTCACTCTCAAACTCAATGTGAAATTCTATCATATTATGATCACTCTTCCCCAGAGCACCCTTTACTGTGAGATTACTAATTAACCCTGTCTCACTACACAAGACAAGATCTAAAATAACCTGTTCCCTGATTGGTTCCATGATGTAATGTTCCAGGAAACTGTCTCACATGCATTCCATAAACTCATCCTCCAGACTACCTTTGCCGATTTGATTTGTCCAGTCTATATGAAGATTAAATTCCCCCGCGATTATTGCATTACCATTGTCACAAGCTCCTATTATTTCTTGATTAATACTCTGTCCAATGATATAGCTACTATTAGGGGGCCGATAAACTGCTCCCACCAGTGATTTCTTCTTTCCACCCACACTGAATCTACATCCTGATCTCTGGAGCTGAGATCTTTTCTCACCACTGTCCTAATGTCATCCTTTATTATTAGGGCTATTCCCCCCCCTTTTCTATCCTGCCTGTCTTTTGGAAACGTCAAGTACCCTGGAATATTTAGTTCCCAACCTTGGTCACCTTGCAAACATGTCTCTGTAATGGCCATTAGATCAAACCCATTGATCTCTATTTGTGCAACTAATTTGTCTATTTTATTATGAATGCTCCGTGAATTCAGATAAAGAGCCTTTAATTTTAACTTTTTATCATTTTTCCCTGCTTTGACCTTATTTGCTGATGCACTATTACCGTTAAACTCTCTGTCCCTTCCTGCCACACTCTGCTTATCTTTACCCAAATCACTACACTGCTCTGTTGTCTTGACTTTTCTCATTAGATTTCTAAATTTCCCCTCACCTGACCTCCCCCCCCCCGCCTTTTTAGTTTAAAGCCCTATCTACAGCCCTCGTTATTTGATTCGCCAGGACACTGGTCTCAGCCCGGTTTAAGTAGAGCCCGTCCCAATGGAACAACTCCCTCTTTCCCCAGTACTGGTGCCAGTGCCTCATAAATCGAAACCCCTGTCTCCCACACCACTCTTTGAGCCACACATTTAAACTCTCTGATCTGTTTGTCCTCATGCCAATTTGTGCGTGGCTCGGGTAGTAAGCCAGAGATTATTACCCTTGAGGTTCTGTTTATTAGTTTAGACCCTCGCTCCTCAAACTGTCTCAGCAGAACCTCATTCTTAGTTCTACCTGTGTCATTGGTTCCTACGTGGACCATGACAATGGATCCTCCCCCTTATGCTCCAAGTTCTTTACCAGCCGTGAGGAGATATCCTTAACCCTGGCACTGGGCAGGCAACACTGCCTTCGGGACTCCCGGTCGCGGCTGCTCAGTGTCTATCCCCTTGATGATACTATCCCCTACCACTACCACATTCCATTTTACTCCCCCCACTTGAATGGCCTCCTGTACCACGGTGCCATGGTCAGTTTGCCCATCCTCCCTGCAGTCTTTGCTCTCATCCACACAGGTAGCAAGTACCTCGTACCTGTTGGACAAGGTCAAGGGCCGAGGCTCCTCCATCACTACATCCTGGGTCCCCATACCTGCCTGACTCGCAGTCACATCCTCCTGTCCCTGACCACTGGACAAATCTAAACTACTACCTAATCTAAGGGCTGTGACTGCCTCCTGGATCAAAGTGTCCAGATAACTCTCCCCCTCCCGGGTGCATCACAATGTCTGCAGCTCGGACTCCAGCTCAACAACTCTGAGCCGGAGTTCCTCAAGTTGCAGACACTTACTGCAGATGTGATTGCTCGGGATCTCGCTGGTCTCCACAAACTCCCACATGCTGCAGTTACGACACTCCACCTGCCCTGTCATCCCTTATCCAACCTGGTTTTAATTATTTACTTTATTAGAGTTTTTAATCACTTGCTATTCTTAGTTTTATTAACTCATCAACTTATCTACTTCAAGTGATTGATTTAAGTGGTTAGTTTAACCCACTGCCCTAACTTAGAGAGAAGATAAACAGCAATACTCACGAACCAATCAACTCCCTGTGACGTCACTCTTTCAAATTTCTGCCTGTGTGAATTGACGCCAACAGTCCGTGAGCTCTCTCCCTCGGGCCTGTACTGTCCAGAGTTACTATTGAATCTGTCCGTGAGCTCTCTCCCTCGGGCCTGTACTGCCCAGAGTTACTATTGAATCTGTCCGTGAGCTCTCTCCCTCGGGCCTGCACTGCCCAGAGTTACTATTGAATCTGTCCGTGAGCTCTCTCCCTCGGGCCTGCACTGCCCAGAGTTACTATTGAATCTGTCCGTGAGCTCTCTCCCTCGGGCCTGCACTGCCCAGAGTTACTATTGAATCTGTCCGTGAGCTCTCTCCCTCGGGCCTGCACTGCCCAGAGTTACTATTGAATCTGTCCGTGAGCTCTCTCCCTCGGGCCTGTACTGTCCAGAGTTACTATTGAATCTGTCCGTGTGCTCTCTCCCTCGGGCCTGTACTGCCCAGAGTTACTATTGAATCTGTCCGTGTGCTCTCTCCCTCGGGCCTGTACTGCCCAGAGTTACTATTGAATCTGTCCGTGTGATCTCTCCCTCGGGCCTGTACTGCCCAGAGTTACTATTGAATCTGTCCGTGTGATCTCTCCCTCGGGCCTGTACTGCCCAGAGTTACTATTGAATCTGTCCGTGTGATCTCTCCCTCGGGCCTGTACTGCCCAGAGTTACTATTGAATCTGTCCGTGTGCTCTCTCCCTCGGGCCTGTACTGCCCAGAGTTACTATTGAATCTGTCCGTGTGCTCTCTCCCTCGGGCCTGTACTGCCCAGAGTTACTATTGAATCTGCTTCCACCACCCTTTCAGGCAGTGCATTCCAGATCATCACAACTCACTGTGTGAAAACATGTTTCCTCATGTCGCCTCTGGTTATTTTGCCTATCATCTTAAATCTGTGTCCTTTGGTTACCAATCCTTCTGCCACTGGAAATAGTTTCTCTTTATTTGCTCCATCAAAACTGTTCATGATTTTGAACACCTCTGTCAAATCTCCCCTTAATCTTCTCTGTTCTAAGGAGAACAACCCCAGTTTCTCCAATCTCTCCGCATAACTGAAGTCCCTCATCCCTTGTCCTATTCTGGTAAATCTCTTCTGCACCCTCTCTCAGGCCTTGACATCTTTCCTAAAGTGTGGTGCTCAGAATTAAACACAATACTCCTCCTGCCGCCTCAGGTTTTATGAAGGTTCAGCATAACTTCCCCAGTTGACATGGTCGGAAAAAAAGGTCAAGCAGGGTTCGTGGGTAGAATATAGTGAGAGCTGGGTTCAAACCTACAAATCGCAGTGATTCTGTAACTCTTGTTATACAGGTCTCAAGAAAGAAAGAATGTTCATCTTGGAAAAGCTAGAACTTGAATTCAAATGATTTATTAGATTTCATTATACATGACAAAGTGAGATGGGCTTTTTAAAAATCGTCTCCTGTCCTCCTTTTGTGAGAGCAATATGAATTGTGTTGGGGAGTGGAACATCATGTGTTTCTGTGTGTGTGTGTGTGTGTGTGTGTACACATATAGACACATATGCTATAATTTTCCAGTATGATACCAGGAAAAATCTTCCGATGTTATAACCCAGGAACAGGCCATTCAGCCCATCAAATCCGTGCTGGAGATCTTCTCCATACAAACCAGCTACTTAATCTAATCCCACACTCCTGTTTGCTCCCCATGCCGTTTAATATAATCTTTGTCAAGTCGTTATAAAATTTATTTTAAGGTGGAATTTATTTTTCATGAACTCTGCTTCAACAATGGTTTGTGGGAGAGAATTCCACATTCTACTCTCCTTAGTGCAGTAGATTAACTGTCCCTTTAATTCTGTTTGCAATTGGATTCGTTATTGTCAATGTAACGTCATATACCTGAACCTTTTTTATGTAACTGCTATTAATGTAACATAAGATGGCGTGGTATGAGAAAAGACTATTTGCTCCTGAAGCATGTTCCCTCCACAGGCCACGTGCACTTTGTCCTGTAATGGACTGCACTCAACCTGATCGCCATCTAATGAATGCAATCTGACAAAGTCAAACTTCTCGTTTCTACTCTTTCATCTTGTCACTGTGGTCACTCCACAGTTCGAGATGGTTTAACTCTGATGTGACCAATAATAATTATGACTGTTTTTAAATATTCCATCATATAATATTTATGCTGGATGGAATTATGGACTCTTGCCACAATATAGAGGTCCTCATGACATAGTGAACTTTGAAAGCTTTGCTTCTCACCAGAACTCCGCAATTGTGTTACACTCATACCATGTGTTTGTAGATAATTACCTTTCGATGTAAACTTAATTGTGAATTCCACTAATGCTTAAACTACTGAATATATAGCGTGAAGAATGTCATCATATCATATTTCTTGAAATTTTTCCTCATAGATCCAATCCAAAAGACCAGCGAAGGTGTGAATGAAATGGGGATGCTTGTTCCTCAGACTCATCTCTCTGTAAGCAGCCTATTACCATTGCAGTGTATCTTTGCTATTGTTAACTGCAGTCCTAAATATAATGCAGCTGGAGTCTGAAGGTTGCTTTGTGCTATTGCTGATTAATGACCAGTGCCCTGTTTGCTGGTCCAGTTATCGAACACAATGAACTCACTTTGTGTTTGTGGACTCTCTTATGCAGTGTTTTTTTTCCCAGAGACAATGCTTTACAGGGTTCAGTTCATCCAATTTTGCTGGAGCAAAATCCTAAAGTTCTGGAGCAAAATTAATTTTCAAAAATTAATCCCACCTTCATTTGTGACTTGCTAATGACCATGTCCATCTTTGACATGAGATGAATTTCAGTAAAAAGTGAACATTTCTGCTGCTTCCACAAAATGCTCTGAAGCTGTGTTTCCTGCTATTTCCTCAAACCTCCCACTTGAAAATTTAATGAAACCTATCATAGATACAGTGTTGGATTAAATTCAGGTAAACCTTATCAATACGAGGGCCTATAATATCCATCATATATTAAAAATGGTGAATTGTTGCAGCGGTCTAGTGGTTTTGCACCTGTAGGTGGTGTTATGAGCATGGTGTTATGCCAGCTCACGTGAGCACATTATCCAGGCTGACACTCCTGTGCAGTACTGAGGGAGTGCTGCACTGTCAGAGGTGCTGTCTTTTGGATGAGACGTTAAACCGAGGCCCCGTCTGCCCTCTCAGGTGTTCGTAAAAGATCCCATGACACTATTCAAAGAAGAGCAGGAGAGTTCTCCCCGGTCTCTTGGCCAATATTTATCCCTCAACCAACATCACTAAAACAGATTGTCTGGTCATTATCACATTGCTGTTTGTGGGACCTTGCTGTGTGCAAATTGGCCGCTGCGTTTCCTACATTACAACAGTGACTACACCTCAAAAAAAAGTACTTCATTGGTTATAAAGGGCTTTGGGATGTCCTGAGGTTGTGAAAGGCGCTATATAAATGCAAGTCTTTCTTTCTTTCTTTTTCCAAATCTGCTTTAGCATCCTGTGGTGACCTTTCAATTCTCTCTTTCCTCCCTCCCCCCTCCCCAACTCCACAGACATCTAACTCTCTTCCTCTGACCTCTCACTATATTCCACCCACTAACCCTGCTCTACCTTTTTACCCTGCCATGTCAGCCTCTACCCTGCCCCACCTCACTCTACCTTCCCCATCCTGGTCCACCTTCCCAATTCTCACCTTCTATCTGCGCAGCCCCACCTCAGCCCTGATTCAATTATTTTCCACCTTCTAGCTCTCTTTAACTTGAAGACTGCATTTATTCTCGATTCCCTGTGTGCAACGCCACAGGGGAATGACTAATATTTTATAAACATTATTAGTGCCTTTCCGTTTAATTTGTAGTTTCCCTTGCATATCGCAACAGGCAAAATCAACTTTCTTGTCTGTGAATATATAGTTGAGGGAGCATAATGATTTTCTATGGTAACCAGCCTTCCCCTCCCTCTTATAGACCAGCTCAGGCCACTTATGGGAGCGACTGTCTCCACTAAACCGGAGAAGGTCTTTGGCAGACCTGCATTTGTAATAAGCACTTGAAATGGATATTGCCCCATGTCTGTGATAATTCTTTTTAGTAATTATGAAAGCTCTGGACATTTTTGTTCCTGTTAATATCAGTGTATAATGTATGTGATCAATTACGTTGACTTGTTGCTATTTTGTAGATTAATGTCAGCCAGCTGGAGAAAGCACTCTTGGAGAGCTCGACAAAGCTTGGCTTTTGCAGCAGTGCAGCAAAATGCACATCTGACCAGTACAAAAGGTCGACACCAGAAATTGTGAGTACCAGTGAATAGGTGTAGCCGTAACATTTAGAGGCTAGTGTTGTGCCTTAGACAAAGTTAAAGCTGAACCAAGTGAATATGCATTGATTGCAAGTTTAAAGAAAATAGGCCTTGTTTGTGTATCACAAGTCCCAAATATTGTATCATGAAAATGACTCCCTTTTTATTACGAGTGTTTTTATTTTGAAAAGTGATTTTATGTGGTGACCTAAACAACGCCAGGCAGGGCGTGGCACAGAGCCACAACTGGACTGTTGGAAATGAACTCAACACTATTGTCCCCTCACACTTCTTCTGCAAATCTAAAACTGGGTGGGACGGGGTCACTGATCTGAGCAGCCATTACTGGGAAAGGAACAGTTGCTGTTGTGTCCCCTTCCTCCAATTTAATGTCAGCTGCCCCACTCCAATCTGTTATTCTGTTGCAGTGCAGTGAAGACTCAAATAGCAGAAGTGGACATTAGTTCTCTGTGACTTAGCACCTGGGCAACACCAATATATTAAAGGGATTGAATGGGGGCCAAAATCTATTGATGCATAAACTCGAGTATTGGTTGTACAGAATTATATGCCCACTTGTCCCACATGGCAGTTATGAACTTTTAATTAAGGATATGATTAAATTTGGGCAAAAGCAAAATACTGCGGGTGCTGGAAATCTGCAAGTACACAGCAGGTCAGGCAGCATTCGTGGGGAGAGAAACAGAGTTAACGTTTCAGGTCAATGACCTTTCATCAGAACTGGAAGATATTAGTGATAAACAGCATTTAAACAAATACAGAACCAGGGAAAAGGGGGGCAGGAAAAGAACAAAAGGGAGAGGTGTGTGATGGGGGGGAGAGCAGGAGTGATTAAATGATAAAATGGATGATGGGCAAGGTAAAAGGGGATGATAATGGGACAAGTATAGAAAGAAAAGATGGTTACAGCAGAATAGTAGAGGGGGAGGGAAAGAAAAGATGGTTACAGCAGAATAGCAGAGGGGGAGGGAAACTTTGAAGATCTACAAAAGTGGTAAGAATTGCCATGGGCTGGGAATGTGGTGGAAGAAAGGCAGGTGGGCCCCAGGGGTACAGACCACCCCGCCGGCCCTGTACCGATCGAGGATCCCCACCCCAAGGACCAGCCCGCACCTGCTCCACTCCCAGTGACTCTGTTGCAGCCATCCCCCATTACCAGCACCTGCCGTCCGAGAGAAAATGGGAGCAGTGGTTAAGATCTAAAGTTGTTAAACTCAATGTTCAGGCCAGATGGCCGTAAAGTGCCTAATAGAAAGCTGAGCTGATGTTCATCGAGCTTCCACTGAGCTTCATTGGAACAGGAGAGGAGGCCGAGGACAGAGAAGTCAGAGTTTGAGTGGGATGGAGAATTAAAGTGGGAAGCGACCGGAAGCTCGGGGTCACGCTTGTGGATGGAATGGAGGTGTTCACCAATCTGCGTTTGGTCTCCCCAGTGTTGAGGAGATCGCAGCGTGAGCCCCGAATACAGTTTACTAAATTGAAAGAAGTACAAGTAAATCATTGTTTCACCCAGAAGGGGTGTTTGTCCCTGGACGGTAGGAAGGGAGGAGGTGAAAGGGCAGGTGTTGCATCTCCTGTGCTTGGATGGGAAGGTGCTGGGGTAAAGGGAGCAGGTGTTGGGGGTGATGGACCTGGGTGTCGTGGATGGAATGGTCCCTTCGGAATCCTGAAAGGGGAGGGGAGGATGTGTTTGGAGGTGGGATCGTGATGGAGGTGGTGGAAGGTGCCTTGTTCACCGATATCTCCATGATATTCAGAAGGACTTGTGCAGAGATATTCCTCCCAAATTCATTCTGAAATTCTGACAGAGCAATGTAAGAACAGACTGGAAATCCACAGCAGAGTGGAGAGAATCTAATTCATTCCACTTGTGTCTAATTCCGGGATTGGATACTCACCATTTCTGTTTCAACTCACCAGGTGCAGAGCAACAAGTGTTTGGCTGAAATATCGATCAATGAAAACCTGCCTAAAAGGTTTGGTATCACCTTTTGATTCTCATTTTGAGTAACATTCAAATATTGAAAGCTGCTGAAAGATAAAGTTAATAAAGTCCATTTTTCATTTGCCTATCAGAGTGTCACCATTTACATTATCAGCTTGTTGAAAGTATTTATTTTAATTCTGTCGAATTACATCATTGTTTTATTTTTCTATTACTGTAAATCTATTTATTTCATCAGAAAGTGCTAAATTCCCTTCAGGTGGTCTGCTTGTTTCTGCTCAATCCAGTCGAATTTTCCAGCAACTGTCTGCATTTATGTTCTGGACAGTGATGAACTAAGTTAATTTGTGTAAAATGGGCTTTTGTTTCGGATATTGGATATTCCAATAGAATTACAAAGTAAATTAAACTCCACAGACAGTGACTCCAGCTGGCTGAACCTTTAAAGTTCCACTTTAAAGTGCATGCTTTGATATACAGTTCATCTTTTTAAAATTACTTATTTCTCTCAAACTAATAACACAGCTTGTGAATTTCTCATGGAGTTATTGAGTCAACCTCTCAGTCTCTGCTTGAATCCCATTTGCCTTGTCTATGATTTAAGGACACCGTGAATAGCTCGTGAACACCTTGGCCGGCATAAGCCCAGAGATCTGGGTCAATTCAAAGTTTGTTTGCTTTCCATGATGCTAAGTGTAAAGTAATGCTGTGTGCAGGAAAGTAGCAAGTTTTTTTAACTAGATGGTCTTACAAAATCTACAGTGGATGTAATAATTCAACGAATGAAACTGTCATTGTTTTAACTCTGTTTAACATCACTTTTAAATCAATGTTTATTGCAGAGTATATTAATGTCCTGGATCTAATGGTAATAATATAACCAGGTGTTCTTGTATTGGGGTTGACCACACTAAAGCTTTTTGCTCTTCATTTTGCATGTGGTGAAGTGCCCACTGAAACTTTTCTTGTCGTTGATTATTGTCTAATTATAAATGTATAGAGACTGCCGACTTCTGCAAATGTATGTGTTCTGAAAGCAGCAAAAGTCTTGTGATCCTCTGTGATAATTATACTAATTTTGACTGTTCCTGGAACAATTTTACAGAAAAATGAATCTTTCAACCCCTTCTCCCAAAGTATCACCTGTCCACACTCCCAGTACAGGCTGTACGTACAAGACAAAGAGGAGCCCTGTATCAAATCGGCTGAGCACTGGTCACTTCTCAGCATGGGGCGTAGAAGATGATCAAATCCTATACTTCATGCAGGTATACTAGACAATGGCAGCTGAAACAGCCTTTGACCTCTCGTTAGGGTGAGATCCTCATTAGCTGACGGTGAACCGTCTGGTTACAAAATGGTTCTAAAAGTAAAGCAGGACAAAGTACAGAGCTGATTTGAATGACTGTCAGCATTAGCAGTTTCATGAAGCAAAGCATTCATGTATTTGGGGTGATTACAGAATTTTAAGTAACTATGTGTAAGAATGGGGAGAGGCAATATAAAATAAATGGTACAATTTTAAAGGGGGCACAGGAACAGGGAGACCTGGGGGTGTGTGAACACATATCTTTGAAGGTGGCAGGACAAGTTAAGAAGACTGTTAAAAAAGCATACGGGATCCTGGGCTTTATTAATAGAGGCACAGAGTACAAAAGCAGGGAAGTTATGCTAAACCTTTATAAAACACTGGTTAGGCATCAGCTGGAGTATTGTGTTCAATTCTGGGCACCACACTTTCGGAAGGATGTCAAGGCCTTAGAGAAGGTGCAGGAGAGATTTTTTTTTTATTCGTTCATGGGATGTGGGCATCGCTGGTGAGGCCGGCATTTATTGCCCATCCCTAGTTGCCCTTGAGAAGGTGGTGGTGAGCCGCCTTCTCGAACCGCTGCAGTCCGTGTGGTGACGGTTCTCCCACAGTGCTGTTAGGAAGGGAGTTCCAGGATTTTGACCCAGCGACGATGAAGGAACGGCGATATATTTCCAAGTCGGGATGGTGTGTGACTTGGAGGGGAACGTGCAGGTGGTGTTGTTCCCATGTGCCTGCTGCTCTTGTCCTTCTAGGTGGTAGAGGTCGTGGGTTTGGGAGGTGCTGTCGAAGAAGCCTTGGCGAGTTGCTGCAGTGCATCCTGTGGATGGTACACACTACAGCCACAGTGCGCCGGTGGTGAAGGGAGTGAATGTTTAGGGTGGTGGATGGGGTGCCAATCAAGCGGGCTGCTTTATCTTGGATGGTGTCGAGCTTCTTGAATGTTGTTGGAGCTGCATTCATCCGAGCAAGTGGAGAGTATTCCATCACACTCCTGACTTGTGCCTTGTAGATGGTGGAAAGGCTTTGGGGAGTCAGGAGGTGAGTCACTCGCCGCAGAATACTCAGCCTCTGACCTGCTCTCATAGCCACAGTATTTATATGGCTGGTCCAGTTAAGTTTCTGGTCAATGGTGACCCCCAGGATGTTGATGGTGGGGGATTCGGCGATGGTAATGCCGTTGAATGTCAAGGGGAGGTGGTTAGACTCTCTCTTGTTGGAGATGGTCATTGCCTGGCACTTGTCTGGCGTGAATGTTACTTGCCACTTATGAGCCCAAGCCTGGATGTTGTCCAGGTCTTGCTGCATGTGGGCTCGGACTGCTTCATTATTTGATTTACTAGAATGGTACAAGGGAGACTTCAGTTATGTGGAGAGACTGGAGAAGTTGGGGTTGTTCTCTTTAGAGCAGAGGAGGTTAAGAGGAGATTTGATCGAGGTGTTCAAAATCATGAACAGTTTTGATGGAGTAAATAAGGAGAAACCGTTTCCAGTGGGAGAAGGGTCGGTAACCAGAGGACACAGATTTAAGGTGATTGGCAAAAGAACCAGCGGTGACATGAGGAAACATATTTTTACGTGGAGAGTTGTAATGATCTGGAATGCGCTGCCTGACAGGGTGATGGAAGCAGATTCAATAATAACTTTCAGAAGGGAATTGGATAATTACTTGAAGGGAAAAAAATTACTTTGGGGAAAGAACAGGGGAATGGGACTAATTGAATAACTCTTTCAAAGAGCAGGCACATCCTGATGGCTGAGATTTAAAACAAAAAGTCTGTTTCTGAGCAAGACAGGCTGGAGAGGTCCCATGTTCAATCAGCAGTCTGTGCAGAGTTAGCTCATCTCCGCAAGTGCAGCAGGAAGGGTTCCACAACTGGCCACAGCAGGAAAATAAGTCAGGATTCCCACTTCTTATCGTGGTACAGCCAATCCGAAGGGATGTCCAGTGAGGACTGGATCAGGCAGGACTGTGCCGCCCTCTACAGTCACATGGCTGGTACTTGCTGTCGAGGCTCACACATGAATAAAGTGGAGTTGGGCAAAGTATCAGAGGGTCATCACTGCCCATAGAACGTACACCAGTGAGGAAGGCAGAGAGTCATCACTGCCCATAGTACGTACACCAGTGAGGAAGGCAGAGAGTCATCACTGCCCATAGAACGTACACCAGTGAGGAAGGCAGAGGGTCATCACTGCCCATAGAACGTACACCAGTGAGGAAGGCAGAGGGTCATCACTGCCCATAGAACGTACACCAGTGAGGAAGGCAGAGGGTCATCACTGCCCATAGAACGTACACCAGTGAGGAAGGCAGAGGGTCATCACTGCCCATAGAACGTACACCAGTGAGGAAGGCAGAGAGTCATCACTGCCCATAGAACGTACACCAGTGAGGAAGGCAGAGAGTCATCACTGCCCATAGAACGTACACCAGTGAGGAAGGCAGAGAGTCATCACTGCCCATAGAACGTACACCAGTGAGGAAGGCAGAGAGTCATCACTGCCCATAGAACGTACACCAGTGAGGAAGGCAGTGCCTTGGAGAGAGGAAGGGGAAGAGAGAAAGTTTAGAAATATTTATATTTAAAAACAAAAGAAAAATTACAAACATTCTTTTAGTTTACATAAAGCTTTGTTCCTTAACTTTCTGAAATTCTAGTTTGAGTACAGATGTTTCAAGTCCCATACTGTTTAAATATGAAGGTTTTACCCAACTCATTGATAAAGGTTACAGTTTCCCCTAATGGACTGAAGTCCAAAAACACAAAACTGCTTTTAGTTCTGTTGTAATTGGCAATAACCCGAACAATATCACTGGACCAGCCACATAAATGCCGTGGCTACCAGAGCAGGTCAGAGGAGAGGCTGAGTATTCTGTGGCAAGTGGCTCACCTCCTGACTCCTTAAAGCCTCTCCATGACCTACAAGGCACAGGTTAGGAGTGTGATGGAATACTCTCCACTTGCCTGGATAAGTGCAGCTCCAACAACACTCAAGAAGCTCGACACCATCCAGGACAAAGCAGTCCACTTGATCAATAGCCCATCCACCACCTTAAACATCCACTCTCTCCACCACTGGTAGCTGCGGTGTGTATTAACTAAAGATGTACTGCAACAAGTCACCAAGGTTTCTTCAGCAGCACTTCCTAAACCCACGACCTCCATCACCCTGAAGGACAAGGCCAGCAGTTGCATGGGAACACCATCACTTCCAAGTTTCCCTCCAAGTCACACACCATCCTGACTTGGAAATATATCGCTGTTCTTTCATTGGTGCTGGGTCAAAATCATGGAACTCCCGACCTAACAGCATTGTGGGGGCTCCTTCACCACACGGACTGCAACGGTTCAGGAAGAAGGCCCACCACCACCTTCTCAAGGGCAACTAGGGATGGGCAATAAATACAGACGTTTGCCAGCGACGCCCACATTCCAAAAATGAATTTTAAAAATCTCAGCGTCCCTGTGATGAGATGATGTGGAAATTGAAAATGCCAAATTGGTGCATTTGGGAGCAGTCCCAGACTGGGTTAAGGGTTATTCCTGGGTAGCAGAGCAGAGGCAGTCCTTCCTCATGGATATTATGGTCCAGAGCACGAAAATGTTTCGGAGTGCATTTGCAGACTTGGGTCTCATTTTACAGTTGGTCTCAAAATGCATAATACGAACTGAAAGTTTACTCTGGAAGAAATGTTTAAATGAAAACCTGCTATTCCCTAAATGTGAAACGTGTTGAAAAAAACAATCAAATACATTAATATTTTAAAAAGTAGGAAATATACATCTAAAATGGATGAATAAATCTTTTTAAAAAGGAAAATAGGAACATTTTTAAATGAATTGAAAAGTGGTTTAAAAATATTCATGTATTTGTTTTTATCAACAGTCCTGCTGTCACATTTTGAAGGAACAGCAGGTTTCCTTTAAATATTTCTTCAAGGGTAAACTTTCAGTTAGTGTTTCACATATTGAGGCAAATTATAAAATGAGATTCCTGTCCACAGATGCACTTGGTTAACTGAGCAGGAATCCTATTGGTAATGGTCTGAATGTTTGATATCACGAAATATTATTCAGATGTGAAGAGCAGAACGGAGAAGTTTCCCATTGATGGGCCGAAGGTGAATCTTGAAGCTGAAGTTTCCCCGATCTGACAGAAGGGCCGTCATTTCATTCTGTTTCTCCTTATTTTAACAGAAAGGGAGCAGTGACGGCCAATGACTTTGTGAAATTTCAGAGTGTTTATAAGCTGCATATTATTCCTCAAACTTAATGGAGATAAGGGCATGGAAATCGGGAATGTTCATTTGTATCTCCCTTCCATTTAAAGTTCACTGCTGCTGCACTGGTTTCCCAGGGGTCGGAAATCCGACAGTGAAAGGGATTTCACCCTGCCTTTTTCAGCATTCCTTGTGGGCCATGAGGAGCAGGAGTGCTCCTCCCAGCCCCTCAACGAAGCCTTCTGTCTCCCTCCTGCCGATCGCAGCCACCCTCTTCCCCCTCCTGCCAATCGCGGCCTCTCTCTTCTCCCTCCTGCTGATTGCGGCCTCTCGCTTCCCCCTCCTGCCAATCGCGATCTCTTTCTTCTCCCTCCTGCTGATCGCAGTCTCTCTCTTCCCCCTCCTGCCAATCGCGATCTCTCTCTTCTCCCTCCTGCTGATCGCGATCTCCCTCTTCTCCCTCCTGCTGATCGCAGTCTCTCTCTTCTCCCTCCTGCTGATCGAGGTCTCTCTCTTCTCCCTCCTGCTGATCGCGGTCTCTCTCTTCCCCCTCCTGCCGATCGCTGATTTTCCCCTCACCCCTCCCCCAATTCCTGGGGACCGTCCCCAAGGGTCCCCAGATGTGGCCTCTTGCCGCTGGTTTTCCCTCTTGGCCGCCGAACAGGCTGTCAATTTGGCCGGCTGCTGGGCGGGAAACAGAACAAATAATGGTTGAGGACCTGCTGTTAAGTTTGGCAGGAGCTCTGCGTCCCCGGCCTTGCTGAGTTCTTTGGCCATTGACTTTGGGTGGGGGAGGGTGGGGGGAAGATATATATTTGTGTCTTGACAGTGACCATATTAAAAACCTATTAATATCTGTGATTAAACACTTCTTCCAGCCTTGAATAGAGGATGTTTTGAAACCCATCATCCTCTGTTTTTTTTAGCACCCAATTCATCACAAAGTTGCCAGAATTCCTGCATCAACTCTGTGAACCGAAAGAACAAATATACCAGCTCCCCATTGAGAGAGATCCAGAGCAAAACAAAGTCTAAAACGAACCCAAAGGCTTTGTTTCATTCTCACTTCAGTAAGAGGCTCGCCAGCATGGCCAAGGCCAGTTTGCCAAGAGGATCCAATAACTGTGTTGAGGAAAACCCTCCCGACTCATCAAACATATGGACTTGCGATACGTGTTTGATGTCAAATAAAGTTCCAGCAGAGAGATGTAGGAGCTGTGACACACTGAAATATGGAATCATACTGCAAAGCTATAAATGGTTCCAGTCAAACGGTAAACATTGATCCCAAGAATTTCTTGTAGATACAAAGAGCTTTCTCAAGATAGTGGCGTTAATAGACCATGACCCTCCACTTTAATGTTGCTAATTTATCAGCCTTATAAATGATACATATAATATAATTTTGAAATCAGCCAGCAAGTACCATCTCACTCAAGCAATTAGTCCATAAGGTAACAAGTCATATCGAATCAAAGCAAGTTTTTGAGGTGAATTTAAAAGTTGGTTAAACCAGAGAAAGCAAAGGGTGGTTGTGAGCTGAACTGCATCAGCAGGGAAAGGGATCACTAGTGAGATGCCAGAGGGGGCTCATTGTTGGGGCTATTGATGTTTACGAAGTATATAGAAGATTTGGAGCAAGGAATCGAAGTTCAGATGTCCAAATTTGCAGGTGGGACCAGATTTGGGGAGATTTGGGGAGGGTTCAAATGATAGAGAAGAGAGAGACCAAATACAAAGTGTTGGGAAAATGAACTGATGAGCGGCAAAAGGCATTTAATGTAAACAAATACAAAGTATTGAAACTTGTGACGGAAAGTAAACAGTGGGAATATAAACTAAATAACTCTAGGCTGCAGGACAAAACATAGGAGAGAGATTTGGGCTTTTTGATGGAGAGCTGACTGAAACCAACAGCACAGTGTGCAGCTGCAATAAGGAAAGCTAACTGGATCTTGGGATGTATAGTCAGAGGGATAGAGCACAAATCCCAGGGGGGGATGGTGAGTCATGCAAGCACCTGATTTGGCCATCCCTGGAGTACTGGGTACAATTCTGCTCACTGTACCACAGCAAGGGTATCCAGGCTTTGGGGGCAGCATAGATAAGGGCAATCAAACTAATGCTTGGCTTAAGGCATATGAGTTCATAGAATCATAGAAAGTTACGGCACAGAAGGAGGCCATTCGGCCCATCAAGTCCGCACCATCCGAAAAAGAGCCATCCAGTTTAATCCTACTTTCCAGCACTTGGCCCATAAACCTGTGGGTTACAGCACTTCAAGTGCACATCCAAGTACTTTTTAAATGTGATGAGGGTTTCTGCCTCTACCACCCTTTCAGGCAGTGAGTTCCAGGCCCCCACCACTTTCTGGGTGAAAAAATTTCTCCTCAGTTCCCCTCTACTCCCTCTACCAATTACTTAAAACCTATGCACTCTGGTCACTGACCCCTCTGCTAAAGGAAATAGGTCCTCCCTACTCACTCTATTTAGTCCCCTCGTAATTTTATATACCTCAATCAAATCTCCCCTCAGCCTCCTTTGTTCCAAAGAAAACATCCCCAGCCTATCCAATTTTTTCTCATAGCTAAAATTCTCCAGCCCTGGCAGCATCCTTGTAAATCTCCTCTGTACCCTTTCTAGTGTAATCACATCTTTCCTGTAATGTGGTGACCAGAACTGTATGCAGTATTCAAGCTGTGGCCTAACCAATGTTTTATACAGTTCTGGAATAACCTGCCTGCTCTTATATTCTATGCCTCAGCTAATAAAGGAAAGTATCCCATCTGCCTTTTAACCACTTTAATTACCTGTCCTGCTACTTTCAGGGATCTGGGGACATGCACTCCAAGGTCCCTTTGTTCCTCTACATCTCTCAGTATCCTCCCATTTATTGTGTACTCCCTTGCCTTGTTTGCCCTTCCCAAATGCATCACCTCACACTTCTCTGGATTGAATTCCATTTGCCACTTTTCTGCCCACCTGACTAGTCCATTGATATCTTCCTGCAGTCTACAGCTTTCCTCCTCACTATCAACCACACGGCCAATTGTTGTATCATCTGCTTGTATCAACTTCTTGATCAAGCCCCCCCACATTCAAGTCCAAATCATTAATATGCACTACAAAAAGCAAGGGACCTAGCACTGAGCCTTGCGGAACCCCACTGGAAACAGCCTTCCAGTTGCAAAACACCCATCGACCATTACCCTTTGCTTCCGACCACTGAGCCAATTTTAGATCCTACTTGCCACTTTCCCTTGAATCCCATGGACTTTTACTTTTTCACCAGTCTGCCATGTGGGACCTTGTCAAAAGCCTTGCTAAAATCCATGTGCACTACATCAAATACGTTACCCTCATCGACCCTCCTTGTTACCTCCTCAAAAAATTCAATCAAGTTAGTCAGATACGACCTTCCCTTAACAAAGCCATGCTGACTGTTCTTGATTAATCCGTGCCTTTCTAAATGACGGTTTATACTCTCACAATTGATTCCAATAATTTTCCTACCACCGAGGTTAGACTGACTGGTCTATAATTACTCAATCTATTTCTTCCTCCCTTTTTAACAACGGTACAATGTTAGCAGTCCTCCAATCCCCCAGCACCATGCCTGCAGCCAGGGAGGATCGGAAAATGATGGTCAGAGCCTCCGCTATTTCCTCCCTTGCTTCTCATAACAGCTTGGGATACATTTCATCTGGGCCTGATGCTTTATCTACTTTCAAAGATGCTAAAGCCCTTAATACTTCTTCTCTCACTCTGTTTATCCCATCCAATATTTCACACTCCTTCTCCTCAACTACAATCTCTGCATCGTCTCCCTCTTTTGTGAAGACAGACTCAAAGTATTCATTAAGAACCATTCCCACATCTTCTGCCTCCACATAGGTTACCTTGTTGGTCTCTATTAGGCCCTACTCTTTCCTTAGTTATCCTCTTGCTCTTTATGTATTTATAAAACATTGTGGAGTTGTGGGAAGTGGTTGAAGAGCCCGGGATTGTGTTTTCTGGAGAAGAGAAGCCTCTGTGGAGCTGTTCAAGATCCTTAAGGAAATGGATAAATTGAACTCCAGGAATCTGTTTGAGGTTTCCACGGACCCTGGACCAGAGAGCGTGGGCTCAAACTTAGAAGAGAGAAGGTGCATGGACAGTTTAGATTTAACTACTTCATGTAGAGGGCAAATTGAAGTTGGTTTGATTGCATTTATTGTGCTGAGCAATATAAATAGATGGTGCATTTTATGATGGGTCAATATTTAGTATTTAAGTGCTGTGGTTAGATTAGGAGCATCAAACAACAGGAATAAATGGGAAATGGCTTGATGTGTTGGAATTGTCTCTTTGAATGAGGTAGATATTTACTTGGTATATCCTCAAAATAAAGTGTCAAAGTTACACACTGTGTAATTTATTATTAATGGCAAAGTACATGCACTTCATCTAAAACCAGAGTAGCTAATTTTATAGCATTACTTCAGATATCACTTGGAGCCATGCAGATGCATCTTCGTCACACTTTGCAATGTAATCTTACACAAAGTCTGTGGATCTATTGTTTTAATGAACAATTCTTCCACGGTGTAACTTGGTGTAAGGGTGGGTCCTCACTGATGCAACATTCAAGTGCTGTTCGAGGTACACTCTGAAAAGTGGAATGTTGCAACTTCTACAATGTACAGTGTTTGACCGAGGAGTAAGTATTAGTGCATATCGTTAAAATAAAGACTTGTGTAAAACCCCCTTTCCGTGTTGATCTTGGGAAGGAAATTAACTCTAAATTTTTACTGTACCATGCAAAGACATTTCCTCCCTTACAGCATTCCACATAACGGTGCAAAATATGCCTGAAATAAATTTAAATGAGCTACATAATATTTATTCTGCTGTGGCAACGTGCTTCACACTTCAATAAAATGGGAGAGCAGTGTATTGGGGCATGGTAAAGGAGGCATGTTTAAATACATTTCTGCTTAAGGCAGTCATGGAAAAAGTGCAGTGTTGATGAAGTGAATTTTAGTAATGATTGTTTTCCCCCCGGGTAAAGCAACTCTTCTGACTGAAGGGGAGAAGAATTGAGGGAATAAGATGGAGTAATTGAAAAGGCAACGGACAGTGGAATCATTGAAATCAGAACATCTCTGTTGAAGCAGGGGAAGATGGAACTGCAGCAATCAGAGCAAATCTCTGTCAAGGGGGAGGGAGGGTGTAGTCACTGAAAGGGCAAATCTCTGGAAGGGAATGGAGGACAGTCACTTGATCAGAACATTTCAACAAGGGAGGGAGGATGGAGTCACTGAAGCAGAATATTTGAGCAAAGGAAGGGAGGGCAGAGTCACAGATATAAATTAACTCGGGAGTGAATGGGGAGGGATAATGGGATCCAGCTCTTAAATCAGGACAAATCTTATTGAAAGTCAGACTTTTGCATAAGGAATTGCAAATCTGAACATAGCTGAAATGCTAAAATAATGAGAACCTTCCATTGGCGGTTGAGTGTGTGGAAATCATGGTCACCTTTCTGAGAAAACCTACTGAATCCATGACTTCTTATTTATAGAAATAAGCAGCAAGGTGTGCAGGGTGAATAATGGCACAGTGGGAACCCCTCAGATTACCAGTGTAGCAGAGGTGTCTGTGTCCTTGGTGACCTCCTCCACTTCTCACACCACTGATGTGATTTGTTCTGTCCCACAAACAGACTCTTCAACTGGCACTTCAGGCATTAGCACAGAAGAGAGAACGACAATGGGACTTCTTCCAACTCGCACAGAGTGTGAAACCGTTCTCTTACCCGCTGAAATAAACCCGACCGGCTGCTTGTCATCTGTGTCCGCTGGAACTGGGCCTGATGAGAAACTGACTGGCTCTGAGTCGTCTCCTGCAAATCCAACACAAGAGGGTGTCCCCTCAGGAAGGGGGGAACGAAGGAAACGTGTCAGAGAGGACAGCGATTCCCGAGATCCAGGTGTGTGAAATTCTATTTCATGGCTCAGCTCTACTTCAGTTGAAGGTGATGATTAATAATTATTGTATATTCTTGTAAGAGTTCCCTATTAAACAGCAATTCGGCAGTTCTCCTTAAAGGGCTATTGTTGTCCTACTGGAGAAAGTGAAAGGGTAGAAGCTATAGTAATAGTTCGAGATGACCTGCCCAACTACTTTTCAAGATAGAAACCAAATGCATGTCCACTGGGATTTCTAATCAACATTCATTTCATTTCAGAATTGAAATTGTACAGTCTTCATGTAAAACTTGTCTGTTAATTGTCGAAACCATAAAAACAGCTTTGTTGACCAGTTCCAGCTAATTCTACCTGCTCCCATCTTGGTGCTGAGCAATTTGTTTAAATATTGCAGTTTAGTTTTGGATTGTTAGTTAGAAAAGCTTAACAACAATGCTCTGAACATTTACCACTCTATGCTCCCAATTTTAACCCCACTCCCCCGTGCCCGACAAAAACGGACCATGCGGGGAGTTTAAATGGGGGTAGAGTATTTGCCTCCCTGTTTACGCCGCACTCCCACCCCGTCACCAATTTCACTCCTTAGTTTCGGGAGACATCGGAGGCGCTCGCCGCAGAAAATTGCAAAAGTTTGGGTCCGATGATGCAAATAGGAAACTGCCACACTTTTAACTGTAAGGAGCCGCACAACACCAGGTTATAGTCCAACAGCTTTATTTGAAATCACAAGCTTTCGGAGCTTTGCTCCTTTGTCAGGTGAAGTGCGAAGGTGTGAAGACTTCACCTGACAAAGGAGCAAAGCTCCGAAAGCTTGTGATTTCAAATAAAACTGTTGGACTATAACCTGGTGTTGTGCGGCTCCTTACATTTGACAACCCCAGTCCATCACCGGCATCTCCACATCATGGCTACTATCGACACACTTTTAACTGGCAGTGGTGGGTGTCCCAACCATTGCCTGACCCTTGAAACAAACCTGGCAGCAAAGAGGGTTTGGAGTGAGAAGAGGCCCAGGAAGGTGAGTAAAGTTAGAATTAGAATCGAACTTTATAATTTCATCATCCTTTCCTATTTTGTAATTCTTGTCAAACCCTGTGAGACTGTTACTTAACCTCGGCTCTGAAAAGAATGATTTTCTGTCCATGAGCAATTGATCAATTTGTTGAAATAATGAGAATTTCCCCATCTATGAGCAGGTGAACCTGCAGCAAAAAAACCCTTCAGAATGTGTGGATCCACTGTCACCTCTGGCACCTTCCCTTCTCGCTCTGGACGGACAGGCTCAGCTTTCAGTCGTACCCCACGTAAAACTGGAGTGGCTCACACTGGTATCACTGGGAATCCTTCATCGTTTCCATTTCCTGGTATGAACTGTGCTGTAAAAGTTTTGATCATTTTGCTTTTCTTCATTCGTTGGAGTCGAATTTCTGTCGGGGTTCTTCCAATCCTCTGCCATAACTTTGGCGAAAAATCGGAAAAACCCCCAGAAACACTTAAAAGAATATTCAAGGTTAGAGGCTTAAGTTTAATGAAATCGGGCTTCCCAGTGATGTCTGGCATGTGACCATGTGGTGAAATTCCTCCCATCAATTCGATTGTGGCAAAATAGTTGACTTTTTAAAAAAATTGACTGGAAGAATTTCACTGCCCAGATGTTTAGTTTCTTCTTTGCCACCAGAAATGACTTTCCACTGCAACTCATCACAGTGGGTTAGTTAATGTTATTATATCCAACTGAAAATGACTGCCAGAGTCATGTCTACATATGGGCCATGCCGGTGGGAGGAGAGCGGGGTGGGCGGGGGGAGGATTTGCAGGTGTGAAACTCAGGAAGGGAAGGAGGCAGATCACGACCTTAATGAGGACAATCAATGCCTCTTCCGGGTTTCGCACCCGGCAGCCTGATTGACAGGCTGGCTGCCGGTCAGCAGAGAGGAGCTACACGTCCGAGAGGAGGGGGCGTGAGAAAGAGAGAGAGAGACCTCATCGGCCATAGGGAGAGAGATGGGGTGGGGGGGACAAAGCTCGGAGCGGGAGAGGGAGACATTGGACATTGGACATCAGTGGGCGGGGGGGAGACATCGGACATTGGTGGGGGGGGGTGCAGGTGACATTGGTTTTAATGTATGTTTATTTATATTTTACAATGGGAAATGTAATTTTATTTATTGATTTCTGGTTTCGTGAATCGGAAGCTGAAGCAAAGCCCCCGAGGTAAGGTTAAAATCTTTTTAAGTGTCCAATATACAAAAAATAAACTCCGTTAATACCTCAATGAGGTCCACGTGCCCCTTTAATTCTCGGCCCGCCGGATTTAATTGCCGGTGGGATTTCAGGATTCCTGATGCGTGTGCACCCAGGTGGGTCTGGGCCGGACGCGTTTTTCAGCAGGTTCGAGCCGGGATTCCCTCCCGCTCCATTAAAATGCGATTTTGTTTGTCCCCCTCCCCTGCTCTGAACCCACCCGGACTTGGCAGTTAAAATCCTGCCCATTGTGCTCGTTCGCCCCACTTCTGATTGTCAGCGAAGCCATTACAAGGTACCGGTGGACTTAAAGGGGGAAATTTTAACCCCCAAGAACGAGTGGGTTGGGGGCGGGTGGGAGGTGCAAATCACAACTGTCTGGATCGTGACCACAGCCCGGCTCCAACTTCCGGGTGTAACGTGGGCGAGTTTGGGTGCGTGCGAGGAATGTACTCGCCGAGGTCACGTCCCCAATTAGTGCCGGCGGGCAGGTCATTAGTGGGGCAATTAACGTCGTTACAAGACGTCAAGCCGCTGTTTTTTAATTGAATTTAGCCTAATTTCAAATTGAACTTCTCCGGCACTGGTTTCCCGGGGCTTCTGAATCTCGCCAGTGGAAAGGAGGTGAGAAGGCCCAGATCATCAGGTCAGTGTCTTTATTGAACTGCTTGTGGGCCAGGAGGAGCAGGAGTGTTTCCTCCAGGCCCAACAAGCTTACCTGGCACAATCGGACCCCCTGCGATCGGCCGATCGACCCCCACCCAACGTCTGAGACCCCCCACCTACCCCCGATCAGTAACTCTTCTCCTGACCCCTGATCACCAACTCTTCCCATCACCTCCCCCACCCCGATCTTCCCCACGTCCCAGGATCTCTCCCTCCCTGACTCCGCCCCGATCCCCGCCTGTCAATCAGGCTGGCTGTTGGGCATGAAACCCGGAAGTAACATTTTTATCCTTCAATTAGGTCACGATCGCAGATTCCGTCCCTCCAACTTTACCTCCAGGTTTCGGGTCCGATTAACTTCCCCCCACTCTCTTCCCGGCTCCATGTTAAAATCCAGGCCAAAGGAGCAGGCTCTCCTTTCCTTCTCTGCCTCTTATTATGGTGTTTACGTGTGTGTCTTGGAATAACTCCCATCACTTGAATGGGGCCTGACATTTGGGACCATTCTAGGAACTAGCCCAAAGCCACCTGATGGATGAAAGCTCTCTGCCAGCTGAGTGAGTCGCTGTATGTGGACAGCAGTGATTCTTCTTTCCAGTATTACTACAGAAAGGTAGGGCTTTCAGTGGCAGTAAATCCAGTATTTTATAAAGTGCAATATATCTAGTTGCTGTATATCTCTGTAGAACTGAGCTGGGGGGTTGTACTTTGAGAAAAAGTACTCCACTAGACTTTTTCCCTTTAATAGTGTGAGTCACTTTATGATTCATTTTAGCAAATGTCTTCTTTGTAACAAAAGGAAACACAGTCTACAGAAGTCAGCAAATTTGTTACTCTTGGTAAAAAGCTATCTCCAGGCTGAAGTGTTCCCTTTAAAGTATAATTTTACTTCCATCTGGATTTTAAAGGAACAGCCTTGCAAACCTGGATACATTGGACACTGCTCATAGAATCACAAAAAGCTATTTGTTTTCTCAGTTAAAGATGTATGAAGGGTACTGAAGGTAAATTAAACCTACAATATCTACATTGGATGAAGAAGCCAAAAAATCTCTCGTAATAATCACGAGTCGGTTCCATCAGGCAAATGGTGGGTCCAGTACATTGCCAATTTTCGGGCCATTACAATACCAGTGTTAGAATACAAAGACACAGAATCTCGGGATATGTTGCTCGTGTATTCCTTGTGGGTAATTCCAGCTTTTGATTTATAATGTAAGTTGCAAATGTAAATTTGACCCAGTTCACCATAGTGGGATAATGCATGGTTATCAACACCGAAATCAGATTATCTGGTCATTATCACATTGCTGATTGTGGGACCTTGCTGTGTACAAATTGGCTGCCCCGTTTCCTACATTACAACAGTGACGACACTTAAAGTACTTCATTGGCTGTGAAATGCTTTGGGATGTCCTGAGGTTGTGAAAGGTGCCATATAAATGCAAGTTTTTCCTTTCATTATGATTGGATCATTAACCATAGACACATATAATTTCTGTTTATTAAATGCTCAAATATGTTATCGAATTGCTTTAAAATATTCAAATATGTTTCAATAATGTGTTGAAAATGAATTAAATCTATAAATAGCCGAATAGGAGTGTTTTGCATAAAGGCAATTTCTGGAATAAAGCTTGAAATGAGGCAACATTTGTTCTTAATCTCATTGCAGGGCCTGGTTTCCAATTTTCTGGTAATTTGGTTGCAAATTTTAATTTTGGTTCTTCAACCAATAAGAATAAAGTCTTTCGATTTGGAGCAAATAACAACAAATCAGTCAATTCCCCCTGAATCATTTGGTTTCACACCTCCCTTCACCACTGGGTAAGTTCAGTGAGTTAACACTTAACTTTGCTGTTTGTCCCATTCTCAACACGACAGAAACACATCTCTGCGATATAGACTTTTAAGAAGAGTTTTGTCCAAATGTTCAATTGCCCAGTTGTCATTGGACACACAGAAAGAATCAAAGGTTTCCAAATTTGGTGAAAGTTTCTGTCGTTATTAATGTTCTAGCCCGAGGTGTCACTAATACACTCAGTAAACACTGTGTAATATTTGCAAAGCATGCTATACCCTTGTGACTAGCACACCACTGCAAGAACTTTTCCCCACTTTCATCCCTTTGATTCCTATGGTATTTGTGACGTTACAGAGGAGATGTAAACGGGCTAGTTTCAGAATCCTGAGTCTAACAGTGGTCAGCAATTAGCGTGTGGGAGAAAGTTTGCAGGTTCCCGCACTCTCTGTGGGCAATGGTTTCTATGTAAATTAGGACCGAGGCAGTGATAATCTCCACTCACTACTGTTTCTCTGATCTGAACTGAGGAGCAGTGTTAATACAAACCTGAACTGTCCTCAGCACAGGTTTCCAAACCATGTCAGGTAATGGCAATCAGAGGCGGTAATGATCAGAGGTTCGACTTTAGAACAATACTTCCAGGTGGGCCAGACACCCCTTCATTAGCTTTGCATTTGTGGTATGTAATTTTAATGAAATGTTAATTTCCTGAATGTCAGCAATGGTCAAGTTAAATATTTCAGTAAATTCCTTCTCGCCTCTATTGGACAGAAGCTGAGGCAGAGACTCTGGTAGATTTCAGGAGTTGATGAGACTTCAGCACCTAACTACATACTGTTTAAGAAGCAATTGTAAACAATTTTACAACACCAAGTTATAGTCCAGCAATTTTATTTTAAATTCACAAGCTTTCGGAGGCTACCTCCTTCCTCAGGTGAACGATGTGGAAATGAAATCCTCGAAATGAAGTCGCATTTATAATTCACAGAACAATGCTTGGTGAGTACAGACAGTTTTTTCAACTGCCCGTTGCCAAGGCAATCAGTGTGCAGACAGACAGGTGTTACCTGCCAGGTCTCACAGAATATACAAATCACCAAAAAAAAACAACAAACAAAAAAAAACAGAGATAGAGAGGTAGAAACATAGAAAAGACAGCAACTGACCCGTTATATTAAAAACAGATAACATTTGTTCGCTGGTGGGGTAACGTGTAGCGTGACATGAACCCAAGATCCCGGTTGAGGCCGTCCTCATGGGTGCGGAACTTGGCAATCAATTTCTGCTCGACGATTTTGCGTTGTCGTGTGTCTCGAAGGCCGCCTTGGAGTATGCTTACCCGAAGGTCGGTGGCTGAATGTCCTTGACTGCTGAAGTGTTCCCCGACTGGGAGGGAACCCTCCTGTTTGGCGATTGTTGCGCGGTGTCCGTTCATCCGTTGTCGCAGTGTCTGCATGGTCTCGCCAATGTACCATGCTCTGGGGCATCCTTTCCTGCAACGTATGAGGTAGACAACGTTGGCCGAGTCACAGGAGTATTAACCATGCACCTGGTGGGTGGTGTCCTCTCGTGTGATGGTGGTATCTGTGTCGATGATCTGGCATGTCTTGCAGAGGTTACCGCGGCAGGGTTGTGTGGTGTCGTGGACGCTGTTCTCTTGAAAGCTAGGTAATTTGCTGCGAACGATGGTCTGTTTGAGGTTGGGTGGCTGTTTAAAGGCGAGTAGTGGAGGTGTGGGGATGGCCATAGCGAGGTGTTTGTCCTCATTGATGACATGTTGAAGGCTGCGGAGAACATGGCGTAGTTTCTCCGCTCCGGGGAAGTACTGGACGACAAAGGGTACTCTGTTGGTTGCGTCCCGTGTTCGTCTCCTGAGGAGGTCTATGCGATTTTTTGCTGTGGCCCGTCGGAACTGTCGATCGATGAGTCGAGCGTCATATCCCGTTCTTACTAGGGCGTCTTTCAGCGTCTGTAGGTGTCCATCGCGTTCCTCCTCGTCTGAGCAGACCCTGTGTATTCACATGGCCTGTCCATAGGGGATGGCCTCTTTGACGTGGTTAGGGTGGAAGCTGGAAAAGTGGAGCATCGTGAGGTTGTCCGTGGGCTTGCGGTAGAGTGAGGTGCTGAGGTGCCCGTCTTTGATGGAGATTCGTGTGTCCAAGAAAGAAACTGATTCTGAGGAGTAGTCCATGGTGAGCTTGATGGTGGGATGGAACTTGTTGATGTTATCGTGTAGTCTCTTCAGTGATTCTTCGCCGTGGGTCCATAGAAAGAAAATGTCGTCGATGTATCTGGTGTATAGTGTTGGTTGGAGGTCTTGTGCAGTGAAGAAGTCCTGCTCGAACTTGTGCATGAAAATGTTGGCGCATTGGGGTGCGAATTTGGTCCCCATGGTAAAGAACTGGTTATTGAAGGTGAAGACATTGTGATCCAGGATGAAGCGGATGAGTTGTAGGATGGCGTCCGGAGATTGGCTGTTGTTGGTGTTGAGTATTGATGCTGTCGCAGCGATGCCGTCATCGTGGGGGATACTGGTGTAGAGTGCCGAGACGTCCATCGTGGTGAGAAGTGTTCCTGGTTCAACTGGTCCGTGAGTACTGAGTTTTTGTAGGAAGTCTGTAGTGTCGCGACAGAAGCTGGGGGTTCCCTGTACGATGGGTTTCAGGATGCCCTCGATGTATCCAGAGAGGTTCTCACACAGGGTTCCGTTGCCTGATACGATAGGACGTCCGGGTGTGTTGGCTTTGTGTATCTTTGGGAGGCAGTAGAAGTCTCCCACGCGGGGAGTACGTGGGATGAGAGTGCGTAGGATGCTTTGAAGGTCTGGATCGAAGGTCTTGATCAGTTTGTTGAGCTGGTGGGTGTGTTCTTTGGTCGGGGGTGTGTGGTAACCGTCTGTAGTGTTCCTGGTTGTCCAGTTGTCGGTATGCTTCTTTGCAATAGTCCGTTCTGTTCTGTATGACTATGGCTGCTCCTTTGTCCGCTGGTTTGATGACGATGTTGCGGTTGGTCTTGAGAGCGTTGATGGCGTTGCGTTTAAGAAGCAAGATATGGAAGAAAGCAGTTCAACCCAGTGACTTCTCCCATCTAAAGATTAAAAACTGCTGCACGCAAACTAGTGCAACTCGCCGAGCTAATGTTTACATCCATTGCACACTGGCTTGTACTGTTTCTATAAATTTAACTTGCTGCTGTAGTAATGGGGCGGAATTTGCTGTAAAAATAATGGTGGGGTTAACAGCGCTCACCGTTATTCATGTGCAAATCGGACAATAACTTCCAGTGACCGCACATACGCAGTTAAACACGGAAATCCGGAAGTTGCTGACCGGGATGTGATTCTCCTCCAAAAGCTGTGTGAAAACGGCCTCTCACTGCCTGGCTCCCTGTTCCAGTGTTTCATATTGCAGTGTAAGATTCTATGGGGGAAAGATTGGTTCAGGGCTGTTTTTCGGGCGGGGGTAGCGTGATGCTCTAGTACCCCGCGCCCGATGGCCCCGATACGGGCAGCACGTGAACTTGGTGCTGCCTGCTAATTATCATGAAATCTCCGTGCAGCCAGCGCTACCTGCACTGCTGAGAGGCTGCACGGAGAATGAGGAAGTTGGAAATGGGGCGTCAACAGCGCACGTCATCAGCAGCCTGCACCTCTTAAAGGTACAGGTGCACATCTCAAATGGCAGGTACACAGCTTACTTGGAGGAGGGAAAGATGGAGGATAGCAGGACCGGCACGAGAGAGGGCTCCACACTTCTCCGATGATGCTCTGGAGGCCCTGGTGGAAGGTGTGGACGAAAGCAGGTCCAACATGTACCCACAGGGAGGCCGGCGACCCTCCAGACTGCAGCTCCGCAGGCAATGGCAGGATGTGGTGCAGGAAGTAAACGCCAGGGACATTGCACCACACACATGGGTGCAGTGCCGGAAGAAGTTCAATGATTTGACACGAGTGGTCAAGGTGGGTGAATGCAAGTGTCTCACTGACACACTGTCCTCTGTCTTGCAAGAGAAGGTGACACATAATGGCTGGCAGCTGGAGGGACCAGAGGGTGGACGGGCACGTTTACAAGTCCTCACCCCCCAGGGGACACAGTGTTTAGAATCATTGGTGGGCCGTTACTGCAGCCGTCACAAAATGCCGCGCTGGAGGTCCCGATGAAGGGGGTCTCTGCATATCCAATGCTCCTTCTGCTTTTTCACATCTCCCTCCTCCCATAATCTTTTCTGACTCACGTGCTGCAGATGCCGTCAGCTCGCACATCTTACTTGCTCCTCTCCCCACTCCACAACTCAACCTGTTTCCCTTTGTCATTGCAGATACCCAAGAACATGTGACGGCATCGTCCGAGGAGGAGGGGGAGGAGGAGGAGGAGGAGGAGGACACTGAAGCCACACCGTCACTCGATCTGACACTTGCTTCCACCAGCTCAGAGACTGACACTGTGCGTCCTTTACAGGTTAGATTAGAGGAGGGATCGGCACGTGGTGAGACACCGAGCACAAGTGCGCAGGGGCCGGGGCGGTGGGAACGGATCCCACAGGTGCCAGCTCGCCGGAGGGTGAGGTCGCTCACTAGTTCTGCTGTAGAGGAGTCAGATGAGGACTTCGATGGGCCAGGCTACAGAAGATGGCTGATGGGCGTACACCAACAAATGCTTGGGGCACTGGAACGCCTGAACACAATGCAAACATAACAGAACTATTCAACCTTGTGCATTCCCTTAGTGCCTGTTGTTCGTGTGCCTTTACCTATCCTAGTACTCCGACAAGGTGCTTGCCCAGTGGCTGGAACATGGGTGGTGGGAGGCTGCTGGCCTTCAATAGAGAAACGTGCAGATGGCCTTGGAGGACGTCCTCGAGCAGCTCTGGGCCTGGAGGACCCGGCTTCATTCTGCACCATCGCAGCATGGGCTTCAGCAGTCTGGCCTGGCTGGCCGACAGGCAACAACAGGGGCACTGGTGGGGTGGCAGGGGTGGGAGCAGGAAGGCTGTCATCCTGAGAGAGGACAGCAGATCCGACTGCCATGGCGCCACTGCCACTCTCCCGGGGCGGTGCCTCAGCAATCCTGGTGATCAGCTGGAGAACGGATTGCTGGAGTGCTGTGAGGCCCTGGAAGCCCCGTTCCACAGTGGTCCCCAGAGCCATGATAGCAGCAGTCTGAGCTTCCAAGGCAGCCGTCTGAGCTCCAAATGCAGCGGTCAGACCTTGGATGGAAAATGTTTGTGCTGCAATGGATGCTGTGACATCAGTCATCAGACGCTGCATCATGGTGGGTTCCACAGGTGCGCTGATGGAGGTGACCACCCGTTCCATGTTGGAAAGGATGGGCTCCAAGCTCTGTGCAAAGCCCTGCGCCAAGTTGGAGCTGGACTCCTCCATGCCCCTTCTCATTGTCTGCAGGCTTTCTGGCAGGCTTTCCAGTGCCCCAAGCATTTGTTGGTGTACGCCCATCAGCCATCTTCTGTAGCCTGGCCCATCGAAGTCCTCATCTGACTCCTCTGCAGCAGAACTAGTGAGCAACCTCACCCTCCTGCGAGCTGGCACCTGATGTATCCGTTCCCCCCGCCCCGGCTCCTGTGCACTTGTGCTCGGTGTCTCACCACGTGCAGATCCCTCCTCTAACCTCACCTGTAAAGGACGCGCAGTGTCAGTCTCTGAGCTGGTGGAAGCAAGGGTCAGATCGAGTGACGGTGTGGCTTCAGTGTCCCCCTCCTCCTCCTCCTCCTCCTCCTCCTCCTCCTCCTCCTCCTCCTCCTCGGACGATGCCGTCACATGTTCTTGGGTATCTGCAATGACAAAGGGAAACAGGTTGAGTTGTGGAGTGGGGAGAGGAGCAAGTAAAATGTGCGAGCTGACAGCATCTGCAGCACGTGAGTCAGAAAAGATTATGGGAGGAGGGAGATGTGAAAAAGGGAAAGGAGCATTGGATATGCAGAGACCCCCTTCATCGGGACCTCCAGCGCGGCATGTTGTGATGGCTGCAGTAACGGCCCACCCAATGATTCTAAACACTGTGTCCCCTGGGGGGTGAGGACTTGTAAACGTGCCCGTCCACCCTCAGGTCCCTCCAGCTGCCAGCCGTTATGTGTCACCTTCTCTTGCAAGACAGAGGACAGTGTGTCAGTGAGTCTCCTGCAAGGTGTGTGGGTGATGTGCGTGCCGTGGTCGAATAGCTGCCAGTTTGTGTGACCTGTGAGTGGTGGTTGTGTGACCTGTAAGTGTGGTACTATGTGCGGGTGAGATGCAGTATGCCGAGTGCAGCATTGCGTTGGGTGGGTGACTGGGAGTGTGAGCAGTGGTGCAGTTGGTAGGATGTGCCACTTGACCCTCCTTTCGTCCACTCCTTCCACCAGGCCCTCCAGAGCATCATCGGAGAAGTGTGGAGCCCTCTCGTGCTGGTCCTCCTATCCTCATGGCCATCATTCCCTCCTCCAAGTCAGCTGTGTACCTGCCATTTGAAATGTGCACCTGCCCCTTTGAGAGGTGCTGGCTGCTGATGACGTGCGCAGTGCACGCCCCATTTTCAACTTCCTGAGAGGCTGCACGGAGATATCGTGGTAATTAGCAGGCAGCACATAGAACATAAGAACATAAGAAATAGGAGCAGGAGTAGGCCAATCGGCCCCTCGAGCCTGCTCCGCCATTCAATAAGATCATGGCTGATCTGATCCCAACCACAAATCTAAAGAACACAAGAAGTAGGAGCAGGACCTGGCCACACAGCCCCTGGGCCCTCTCCGCCACCCACAGGGCTGTGACCGATCCGAGCTCAGCTTCATGTCCAATTTCCTGCCCGCTCCCCATAACCCCTAATTCCCTTTACTTCTAGGAAACTGTCTATTTCTGTTTTAAATTTATTTAATGATGTAGCTTCCACAGCTTCCTGGGGCAGCAAATTCCACAGACCTACCACCCTCTGAGTGAAGAAGTTTCTCCACATCTCAGTTTTGAAAGAGCAGCCCCTTATTCTAAGATTATGCCCCCTAGTTCTAGTTTCACCCATCTTTGGGAACATCCTTACCGCATCCACCCGATCAAGCCCCTTCACAATCTTATATGTTTCAATAAGATCGCCTCTCATTCTTCTGAACTCCAATGAGTAGAGTCCCAATCTACTCAACCTCTCCTCATATGTCCACCCCCTCATCCCCGGGATTAACCGAGTGAACCTTCTTTGTACTGCCTCAAGAGCAAGTATGTCTTCTTAAGTGTGGACACCAAAACTGTATGCAGTATTCCAGGTGCGGTCTCACCAATACCTTATATAACTGCAGCAATACCTCCCTGTTTTTATATTCTATCCCCCTAGCAATAAAAGCCAACATTCCGTTGGCTTTCTTGATCACCTGCTGCACCTGCATACCAACTTTTTGATTTTCTTGCACTGGGACCCCCAGATCCCTTTGTACTGCAGTACTTTCCAGTTCACGTGCTAGAGCTCCCTGGATGACTAAAGATATAGAGATTGAAATGAAAGAGAAAAAGGAAGTTTATAAGAAATGTCAGACCCATAATAGAGTAGAAACCCAACTGAATACAGAAAGTACAGAGAATAAGAGGGGCAAAGAGAGGGTAAGAGAATAGATTAGTGGCTAACAAAAAAGGGAACCCAAAGTCTTTTAGAAACATTTAAATAGTAAAAGGGTAGTCAAAGGAAGTGTAGGGCCGATTCGGGACCACAAGGAGAACTTGTTGTGGAGTCAGAGGGCATGGCTGAGGTACTAAATGAAGACTTTGCATCTGTCTTCACGAGAGAAGAGGACGCTGCCAATGCAGCAGGAAAGGAGGAGGTAGTGGCGATATTGGATAGGATAAAAATAGATAAAGAGGAGGTATTTAAAAGTTTGGCAGCATTCAAAGTAGAAAAGTCACCTGGTCCAGATGGGATGCATCCTCGCTTACTGAGGGAAGGAAGGGTGGAAATTGTGGAGGCTCTGGCCACAATCTTCCAATCATCCTTTGGATATGGGGGTGGTGCCAGAGGACTGGAGGATTGCAAATGTTACACCCTGTTCAAAAAAGGGGAGAGGGATAAACTCAACAATTACAGGCCAGTCAGCCGACCTTCGGTGGTGGAGAAACTTTTAGGGACTAAATTAATTGATACTTGGAAAATTATGGGCTAATAAATGAAAGTCAGCACGGATTTGTTAAAGGACAATCATGTCTGACTAACTTGATTGAATTTTGATGAAGTAACGGAGATGGTTGATGAGGGTTGTGCGGTTGATGTTGTGGATATGGACTTTGAAAAGGCGTTTGACAAAGTACCACATAATAGACTTGTAAGTAAAATTAAAGTCCATGGGATTAAAGGGACAATGGTCGCGTCAATACAAAATTGGCTAAGGGACAGAAAGCAGAGAGTAGTGGTGAACGGTTGTTTTTCAGACTGCAGGGAAGTATACAGTGGTGTTCCCCAGGGGTTGGTTTTAGGACCACTGCTCTTTTTCATACATATTAATGACTTGGGAATACAGGATATAATTTCAAAGATGACACGAAACTCGGAAATGCAGTAAACAAGAGGAGGATAGTAACAGGCTTCAAGAGTCATAGAGTCATAGAGTTATACAGCACGGATAGAGGCCCTTCGGCCCATCGTGTCCGCGCCGGCCATCAAGCCCTGTCTACTCTAATCCCATATTCCAGCATTTGGTCCGTAGCCTTGTATGCTATGGCATTTCAAGTGCTCATCCAAATGCTTCTTGAATGTTGTGAGGGTTCCTGCCTCCACAACCCTTTCAGACAGTGAGTTCCAGACTCCAACCACCCTCTGGGTGAAAAAGTTCTTCCTCAAACCCCCACTAAACCTCCCGCCTTTTACCTTGAATCTATGTCCCCTTGTTATAGAACCCTCAACGAAGGGAAAAAGCTCCTTAGTATCCATAAAAGGTCATAGACAGACTGGTGAAATGGGCAGAGACATGGCAGAAAAATGCAAAGTGATACATTTCGGTAGGAAGAATGAGGAGAGGCAATATAAACTAGAGGGCACAACTCTGAAAGGGGTACAGGAACAGAGAGATCTGGGGGTATATGTGCACAAATCGTTGAAGGTGGCAGGGCAGGTTGAGAAAGCAGTTAAAAAAGCATACGGGATCCTGGGCTTTATAAATAGAGGCATAGAGTACAAAAGTATAGAAGTCATGATGAACCTTTCTAAAACACTGGTTCAGCCACAACAGGAGTATTGTGTCCAGTTCTGGGCACCGCACTTTAGGAAAGATGTGAAGGCCTTAGAGAGGGTGCAGAAGAGATTTACTAAAATGATTCCAGGGATGAGGGACTTTAGTTACGTGGATAGACTGGAGAAGCTGGGGTTGTTCTCCTTGGAATGAAGATGGTTGCGAGGAGATTTGATAGAGGTATTCAAAATCATGAAGGGTCCAGACAGAGTAGATAGAGAGAAACTGTTCCCATTGGCAGAAGGGTCAAGAACCAGAGGACATAGATTTAAGGTGATTGGCAAAAGAACCAAAGGTGACATGAGGAAAAACTTTTTTACACAGCGAGTGGTTAGGACCTGGAATGCACTGCCTGAGGGGGTGGTGGAGACAGATTCAATCATGGCCTTCAAACGGGAACTGGATAAATATGTGAAAGGAAAAAAATTGCAGGGCTACGGGGATAGGGTGGGGGAGTGGGACTAGCCGGATTGGTCTTGCATAGAGCCGGCATGGACTCGATGGGCCGAATGGCCTCTGTCCTTGCTGTAACCTTTCTATGATTCTATGCCAGTCGACAGGTTTGGTGAATGTCGTCCAAGTGATTTCTTGCCAGTTTTTTGCCATCTCTGCAAAAGTTTGGCACTTCCCAAGGATTATTTACAACCCAAAGAATTTATTTTGGGTATTAGGATAGAATTTATGCCGTGGCTTCCCAATCTCCCGGTGTAAGTTTGACGTACCTTTGGTGGGAGAATAGTAGAAAGTCCGGAGTAAACAGCCGTTTACGCCGTTCCTCCAGAGTTTCTGCTGAAGTTTTGGCCGGAGATTGGAAGAAACTCCCATCGGAATTTCAGGTTCAGCTCTTTAGAAAAACAAATCCATTCGATGTTTCTTTGTAATATATATCCACCAAATATTTCAGAAATATTGGAAAATAAGGTCATTATTGCCCTTATAAACTAGTTTAAAAGCACTACCTTGTGTACTTTAAAATAATACAGTGGAAATCTATTATTGAGATGTGATCTCATTGAAACATTTCGGGCTCGATTTTACAATGGTGGTGGGTTGGCAGCGGGGGAGGGGTGAAGGTGCGTGTGGCAAACCCGCAGGAACCAAACTTACCGTTTCCGACATGATCACACGGTGATTGATGGTGATTAACGTTCTCTCCGGGTTTCGTGCCTGGCAGTGAGTCTGATTGACAGGCTGGCTGGCGTCAGGAGCTGCAACATGAGGGTGGGGGAGATAAAGAGAGAGGGTGAGACGTCATCCAGCACTGGAACGGAAGATCAGGGGGGGTGGGGGGGAGAGGGGAAGATCAGGAAGGAGAGGGGAAGATCGGGGGGAGAGGGGAAGATCGGGGGGAGAGGGGAAGATCGGGGGGGAGGGGAAGATCGGGGGGGGAGGGGAAGATCGGGGGGGGGAGGGGAAGATCGGGGGGGAGAGGGGAAGATCGGGGGGGAGAGGGGAAGATCGGGAAGGAGAGGGGAAGATCGGGGGGAGAGGGGAAGATCGGGGAGGAGAGGGGAAGATCGGGCCGAGGAGAGGGGAAGATCGGGAGGAGAGGGGAAGATCGGGGAGGAGAGGGGAAGATCGGGGGGAGGAGGGGAAGATCGGGGGAGGAGGGGAAGATCGGGGGGGGAGGGGAAGATCGGGGGGAGAGGGGAAGATCGGGAAGGAGAGGGGAAGATCGGGAAGGAGAGGGGAAGATCGGGAAGGAGAGGGGAAGATCGGGGAGGAGAGGGGAAGATCGGGAGGAGAGGGGAAGATCGGGGAGGAGAGGGGAAGATCGGGGAGGAGAGGGGAAGATCGGGAGGAGAGGGGAAGATCGGGGAGGAGAGGGGAAGATCGGGGGGGGAGGGGAAGATCGGGGGGGAGAGGGGAAGATCGGGGAGGAGAGGGGAAGATCGGGGGGAGAGGGGAAGATCGGGGGGGAGAGGGGAAGATCGGGGGGAGAGGGGAAGATCGGGGGGGAGAGGGGAAGATCGGGGGGGAGAGGGGAAGATCGGGGGGAGAGGGGAAGATCGGGGGGGGAGGGGAAGATCGGGGAGGAGAGGGGAAGATCGAGGGGGAGAGGGGAAGATCGGGGGAGGAGAGGGGAAGATCGGGGGGGGGAGAGGGGAAGATCGGGGGGGGGAGAGGGGAAGATCTGGGGGGGGAGAGGGGAAGATCGGGGGAGGAGAGGGGAAGATCGGGAGGAGAGGGGAAGATCGGGGAGGAGAGGGGAAGATCGGGGAGGAGAGGGGAAGATCGGGGAGGAGAGGGGAAGATCGGGGAGGAGAGGGGAAGATCGGGGAGGAGAGGGGAAGATCGGGGAGGAGAGGGGAAGATCGAGGGGGAGAGGGGAAGATCGGGGAGGAGAGGAGAAGATCGAGGGGGAGAGGGGAAGATCGGGAGGAGAGGGGAAGATCGGGAGGAGAGGGGAAGATCGGGAGGAGAGGGGAAGATCGGGGAGGAGAGGGGAAGATCGGGAGGAGAGGGGAAGATCGGGGGGAGAGGGGAAGATCGGGGGGGAGAGAGGAAGATCGAGGGGGGAGGGGAAGATCGGGGGGGAAGGGGGAGACCGGGGGGAGAGGGGAAGATCGGGGGGGAGAGGGGAAGATCGGGGAGGAGAGGGGAAGATCGGGGGGGGGGAGAGGGGAAGATCGGGGGGGAGAGGGGAAGATCGGGGGAGGAGAGGGGAAGATCGGGGGGGAGAGGGGAAGATCGGGGGGGAGAGGGGAAGATCAGGAAGGAGAGGGGAAGATCGGGGGGGTGAGGGGAAGATCAGGAAGGAGAGGGGAAGATCGGGGGGAGAGGGGAAGATCGGGAGGAGAGGGGAAGATCGGGGGGTGAGGGGAAGATCAGGAAGGAGAGGGGAAGATCGGGGGGAGAGGGGAAGATCGGGGGGAGAGGGGAAGATCGGGGGGGGAGGGGAAGATCGGGGGGGAGGGGAAGATCGGGGGGGGAGGGGAAGATCGGGGAGGAGAGAGGAAGATCGAGGGGGGAGGGGAAGATCGGGGGGGAAGGGGGAGACCGGGGGGAGAGGGGAAGATCGGGGGGGAGAGGGGAAGATCGGGGGGGGGGGGAGAGGGGAAGATCGGGGGGGAGAGGGGAAGATCGGGGGGGAGAGGGGAAGATCGGGGAGGAGAGGGGAAGATCGGGGAGGAGAGGGGAAGATCGGGGAGGAGAGGGGAAGATCGGGGAGGAGAGGGGAAGATCGGGGGGGAGAGGGGAAGATCGGGGGGAGGGGAAGATCGGGGGGGAGAGGGTAAGATCGGGGGGGAAGATCGGGGGGGAAGATCGGGGGGGAGAGGGGAAGATCGGGGGGGAGAGGGGAAGATCGGGGGGGAGAGGGGAAGATCGGGGGGAGAGGGGAAGATCGGGGGGGGAGGGGAAGATCGGGGAGGAGAGGGGAAGATCGGGGGAGGAGAGGGGAAGATCGGGGGGGGGAGAGGGGAAGATCGGGGGGGGGAGGGGAAGATCGGGGGGGAGAGGGGAAGATCGGGGAGGAGAGGGGAAGATCGGGGAGGAGAGGGGAAGATCGGGGGGGGAGAGGGGAAGATCGGGGGGGGGAGAGGGGAAGATCGGGGGAGGAGAGGGGAAGATCGGGGGGGAGAGGGGAAGATCGGGGGGGAGAGAGGAAGATCGGGGGGGGAGAGGGGAAGATCGGGGGGGGAGAGGGGAAGATCGGGGGGGAGAGGGGAAGATCGGGGGGGGAGAGAGGAAGATCGGGGGGGAGAGGGGAAAACTGGGGGGAGAGGGGAAGATCGGGAGGACATTGGGGGTGTGAAGCGGGGGACATCGGGAGATTGGGGAGGTGAAGAGGGGGATATCGAGAGGTGAAGAGGGGGACATCGGGGGGTGGGTGAGACGGAGGACATTAGGGGGTGAAGAGGAGGACATCGGTGGGTGAAGAGGGGGACATCCGGGGGGTTGCGAAGGAGGATATCGGGGGGTGAAGAGGAGGATATTGGGGGGTGAAGAGGAGGACATCGGGGGGGGACATTGGGGAAGTGAAGATGGGGACATTGGTGGGGTGAAGAGAGGGACATTGGGGGAACATCGGGGTGGTGAAGAGGGGGACTTCGGGGGAAGATCGGGAGGATAAAGAGGGGGATATCGGGGGGGTGAAGAGGGGGACATCGGGTGAATATCGGGGGTTAAGAGGGGGACATCGCGGGGGGGTGAAGAAGGGGACATCGGGGGGGGGTGAAGGGGGGACATCGGGGAAGATCGGGGGGTGAAGAGGGGGACATCGGGGGAAGATCAGGGTGTTGCAAGGGGGACATTGGCGGGACATTGAGGGGGGGGTGAAGAGGGTGACATCGGGGGAAGATCGGAGGGGTTACGAGGGGGACATTGGGGGATATCGGGGGGGTGAAGTGGGGGACATCGGGGATGAAGGGGGGATATCGGTGGAAGATCAGTGGGGTGAAGAGGGAGACATCGGGGGGGGGGTGAAGTGGGAGACATGGGGGGGTGAAGAGGGGGACATCGGGGGATGATTGGTGTGCGGAGGGGGACATCGGGGGAATATCGGGGCGATGATTGGGGGTGAAGAAGGGAACATCGGGGGGTGAGGAGGGGACAGCGGGAGAAGATCAGGGGGTGAAGAGGGGTACATCAGGGGAAGATCGATGGGGTTGCGAGCGGTTCATTGGGGGGACATTGGGGGGGTGAAGTGGGAGACATCGGGGGGGTGAAGAGGGGTCGTTGGGGGAAGATCGGAGGGTGAAGAGGGGTACATCGGTGGGGTGAAGAGGAGGACATTGGGGGTGTGAAGAGGGGTACATCGGGGGGGATGAAGACCCGGACATTAGGGGGTGAAGAGTGTGACATCGGGGGCAGATCGGGGGAGTGAAGAGTGGGACATCGGGGGAAGATCCAGTGTGTGAAGAGGGGGACATCGGGAGGATGAAATGGGGGACACGGGGGAGTAAAGAGGGGGACATTGGGTGGGTAAGAGGGGGACATTGGGTGGGTAAGAGGGGGACATTGGGTGGGTAAGAGGGGGACATTGGGTGGGTAAGAGGGGGACATTGGGTGGGTAAGAGGGGGACATTGGGTGGGTAAGAGGGGGACATTGGGTGGGTAAGAGGGGGACATTGGGTGGGTAAGAGGGGGACATTGGGTGGGTAAGAGGGGGACATTGGGTGGGTAAGAGGGGGACATTGGGTGGGTAAGAGGGGGACATTGGGTGGGTAAGAGGGGGACATTGGGTGGGTAAGAGGGGGACATTGGGTGGGTAAGAGGGGGACATTGGGTGGGTAAGAGGGGGACATTGGGTGGGTAAGAGGGGGACATTGGGTGGGTAAGAGGGGGACATTGGGTGGGTAAGAGGGGGACATTGGGTGGGTAAGAGGGGGACATTGGGTGGGTAAGAGGGGGACATTGGGTGGGTAAGAGGGGGACATTGGGTGGGTAAGAGGGGGACATTGGGTGGGTAAGAGGGGGACATTGGGTGGGTAAGAGGGGGACATTGGGTGGGTAAGAGGGGGACATTGGGTGGGTAAGAGGGGGACATTGGGTGGGTAAGAGGGGGACATTGGGTGGGTAAGAGGGGGACATTGGGTGGGTAAGAGGGGGACATTGGGTGGGTAAGAGGGGGACATGGGGGTGGGTAAGAGGGGGACATGGGGGTGGGTAAGAGGGGGACATGGGGGTGGGTAAGAGGGGGACATGGGGGTGGGTAAGAGGGGGACATGGGGGTGGGTAAGAGGGGGACATGGGGGTGGGTAAGAGGGGGACATGGGGGTGGGTAAGAGGGGGACATGGGGGTGGGTAAGAGGGGGACATGGGGGTGGGTAAGAGGGGGACATGGGGGTGGGTAAGAGGGGGACATGGGGGTGGGTAAGAGGGGGACATGGGGGTGGGTAAGAGGGGGACATGGGGGTGGGTAAGAGGGGGACATGGGGGTGGGTAAGAGGGGGACATGGGGGTGGGTAAGAGGGGGACATGGGAGTGGGTAAGAGGGGGACATGGGGGTGGGTAAGAGGGGGACATGGGGGTGGGTAAGAGGGGGACATGGGGGTGGGTAAGAGGGGGACATGGGGGTGGGTAAGAGGGGGACATGGGGGTGGGTAAGAGGGGGACATGGGGGTGGGTAAGAGGGGGACATGGGGGTGGGTAAGAGGGGGACATGGGGGTGGGTAAGAGGGGGACATGGGGGTGGGTAAGAGGGGGACATGGGGGTGGGTAAGAGGGGGACATGGGGGTGGGTAAGAGGGGGACATGGGGGTGGGTAAGAGGGGGACATGGGGGTGGGTAAGAGGGGGACATGGGGGTGGGTAAGAGGGGGACATGGGGGTGGGTAAGAGGGGGACATGGGGGTGGGTAAGAGGGGGACATGGGGGTGGGTAAGAGGGGGACATGGGGGTGGGTAAGAGGGGGACATGGGGGTGGGTAAGAGGGGGACATGGGGGTGGGTAAGAGGGGGACATGGGGGTGGGTAAGAGGGGGACATGGGGGTGGGTAAGAGGGGGACATGGGGGTGGGTAAGAGGGGGACATGGGGGTGGGTAAGAGGGGGACATGGGGGTGGGTAAGAGGGGGACATGGGGGTGGGTAAGAGGGGGACATGGGGGTGGGTAAGAGGGGGACATGGGGGTGGGTAAGAGGGGGACATGGGGGTGGGTAAGAGGGGGACATTGGGTGGGTAAGAGGGGGACATTGGGTGGGTAAGAGGGGGACATTGGGTGGGTAAGAGGGGGACATTGGGTGGGTAAGAGGGGGACATTGGGTGGGTAAGAGGGGGACATTGGGTGGGTAAGAGGGGGACATTGGGTGGGTAAGAGGGGGACATTGGGTGGGTAAGAGGGGGACATTGGGTGGGTAAGAGGGGGACATTGGGTGGGTAAGAGGGGGACATTGGGTGGGTAAGAGGGGGACATTGGGTGGGTAAGAGGGGGACATTGGGTGGGTAAGAGGGGGACATTGGGTGGGTAAGAGGGGGACATTGGGTGGGTAAGAGGGGGACATTGGGTGGGTAAGAGGGGGACATTGGGTGGGTAAGAGGGGGACATTGGGTGGGTAAGAGGGGGACATTGGGTGGGTAAGAGGGGGACATGGGGGTGGGTAAGAGGGGGACATGGGGGTGGGTAAGAGGGGGACATGGGGGTGGGTAAGAGGGGGACATGGGGGTGGGTAAGAGGGGGACATGGGGGTGGGTAAGAGGGGGACATGGGGGTGGGTAAGAGGGGGACATGGGGGTGGGTAAGAGGGGGACATGGGGGTGGGTAAGAGGGGGACATGGGGGTGGGTAAGAGGGGGACATGGGGGTGGGTAAGAGGGGGACATGGGGGTGGGTAAGAGGGGGACATGGGGGTGGGTAAGAGGGGGACATGGGGGTGGGTAAGAGGGGGACATGGGGGTGGGTAAGAGGGGGACATGGGAGTGGGTAAGAGGGGGACATGGGGGTGGGTAAGAGGGGGACATGGGGGTGGGTAAGAGGGGGACATGGGGGTGGGTAAGAGGGGGACATGGGGGTGGGTAAGAGGGGGACATGGGGGTGGGTAAGAGGGGGACATGGGGGTGGGTAAGAGGGGGACATGGGGGTGGGTAAGAGGGGGACATGGGGGTGGGTAAGAGGGGGACATGGGGGTGGGTAAGAGGGGGACATGGGGGTGGGTAAGAGGGGGACATGGGGGTGGGTAAGAGGGGGACATGGGGGTGGGTAAGAGGGGGACATGGGGGTGGGTAAGAGGGGGACATGGGGGTGGGTAAGAGGGGGACATGGGGGTGGGTAAGAGGGGGACATGGGGGTGGGTAAGAGGGGGACATGGGGGTGGGTAAGAGGGGGACATGGGGGTGGGTAAGAGGGGGACATGGGGGTGGGTAAGAGGGGGACATGGGGGTGGGTAAGAGGGGGACATGGGGGTGGGTAAGAGGGGGACATGGGGGTGGGTAAGAGGGGGACATGGGGGTGGGTAAGAGGGGGACATGGGGGTGGGTAAGAGGGGGACATGGGGGTGGGTAAGAGGGGGACATGGGGGTGGGTAAGAGGGGGACATGGGGGTGGGTAAGAGGGGGACATGGGGGTGGGTAAGAGGGGGACATGGGGGTGGGTAAGAGGGGGACATGGGGGTGGGTAAGAGGGGGACATGGGGGTGGGTAAGAGGGGGACATGGGGGTGGGTAAGAGGGGGACATGGGGGTGGGTAAGAGGGGGACATGGGGGTGGGTAAGAGGGGGACATGGGGGTGGGTAAGAGGGGGACATGGGGGTGGGTAAGAGGGGGACATGGGGGTGGGTAAGAGGGGGACATGGGGGTGGGTAAGAGGGGGACATGGGGGTGGGTAAGAGGGGGACATGGGGGTGGGTAAGAGGGGGACATGGGGGTGGGTAAGAGGGGGACATGGGGGTGGGTAAGAGGGGGACATGGGGGTGGGTAAGAGGGGGACATGGGGGTGGGTAAGAGGGGGACATGGGGGTGGGTAAGAGGGGGACATGGGGGTGGGTAAGAGGGGGACATGGGGGTGGGTAAGAGGGGGACATGGGGGTGGGTAAGAGGGGGACATGGGGGTGGGTAAGAGGGGGACATGGGGGTGGGTAAGAGGGGGACATGGGGGTGGGTAAGAGGGGGACATGGGGGTGGGTAAGAGGGGGACATGGGGGTGGGTAAGAGGGGGACATGGGGGTGGGTAAGAGGGGGACATGGGGGTGGGTAAGAGGGGGACATGGGGGTGGGTAAGAGGGGGACATGGGGGTGGGTAAGAGGGGGACATGGGGGTGGGTAAGAGGGGGACATGGGGGTGGGTAAGAGGGGGACATGGGGGTGGGTAAGAGGGGGACATGGGGGTGGGTAAGAGGGGGACATGGGGGTGGGTAAGAGGGGGACATGGGGGTGGGTAAGAGGGGGACATGGGGGTGGGTAAGAGGGGGACATGGGGGTGGGTAAGAGGGGGACATGGGGGTGGGTAAGAGGGGGACATGGGGGTGGGTAAGAGGGGGACATGGGGGTGGGTAAGAGGGGGACATGGGGGTGGGTAAGAGGGGGACATGGGGGTGGGTAAGAGGGGGACATGGGGGTGGGTAAGAGAGGGACATGGGGGTGGGTAAGAGGGGGACATGGGGGTGGGTAAGAGGGGGACATGGGGGTGGGTAAGAGGGGGACGACATGGGGGTGGGTAGAGGGGTACGACATGGGGGTGTGAAGAGGGGTACGACATGGGGGTGTGAAGAGGGGTACATCAGGGGGCAGATCGGGGGGGAAGAGGGGGCCATCGGGAGGATGAAGAGGGGGCCAATGGGTGGGTAAGAGGGGGCCATCGGGAGGATGAAGAGGGGGCCACGAGGGAGTAAAGAGGGGGACAATGGGTGGGTAAGAGGGGGACATTAGGGGGTGAAGAGGGGGACATCGGGGGGGGGGGTGAAGAGGGGGACATCGTGGGAAGATCCGGTGGTTGAAGAGGGGGACATCGGTGGGGTGAAGAGGGGGCCATCGGGAGGATGAAATGGGGGACACGAGGGAGTAAAGAGGGGGACAATGGGTGGGTAAGAGGGGGACATCGGGGGGGGGTGAGGGGGGACATCGGTGGGGTGAAGAGCTGGACATTGGGGGGGTGAAGAGGAGGACATCGGGAGGACTTCGGGGGTGAAGAGGGGTCATCGGGAAATATTGGGGAGTGACGAGGGGGCATCGTGGGAATGTCAAAAATGTCAAGAAGGCGGTACACCACCACCTTCTCAAGGGCAATTCGGGATGGGCAATAAATGCCAGCCTCGCCAGTGACGCCCACATCCCATGAATTAATTAAATAAAATTTCGGAGGGGTGAAGAGGGTGATATCGGGGCGGAGGGGTGAAGTGGGGGAGATCGGGAGAGGGTGAAGAGGGGGACATCGGGGGAATAATGGGGGTGAAGAGGGTGACATCGGGGGGTGAAGAGGGTGACATCGGGAGAGGGTGAAGAGGGGGACATCGGGAGAGGGTGAAGAGGGGGACATCGGGAGAGGGTGAAGAGGGGGACATCGGGAGAGGGTGAAGAGGGGGACATCGGGAGAGGGTGAAGAGGGGGACATCGGGAGAGGGTGAAGAGGGGGACATCGGGAGAGGGTGAAGAGGGGGACATCGGGAGAGGGTGAAGAGGGGGACATCGGGAGAGGGTGAAGAGGGGGACACCGGGAGAGGGTGAAGAGGGGGACATCGGGAGAGGGTGAAGAGGGGGACATCGGGGGAATAATGGGGGTGAAGAGGGGGACATCGGGGGGTGAAGAGGGGGACATCGGGGGGTGAAGAGGGGGACATCGGGGGAATATCGGGGGGTGAAGAGGGGGACACCTGGGAGGTGAAGAGGGGGACTTCGGGGGATGAAGATGGTGACATCGGGGGGTGAAGAGGGGGTCATCAGGGTGTGACGAGGGGGACATCGGGGAGGTGAAGAGCCGGACATCAGGGGAAGATCAGGGAGGTGAAGAGAGGGATGTTGGGGGAATATCAGGGGGTGAAGAGGGGGACATCAGGTGTAGATCGGGGTGTTGCGAGGGGGACATTGGTGGGACATCGGGGGGTGAAGAGGGTGACATCGGGGGAAGATCGGAGGGGTTGCGAGGGGGGCATTGGGGGGACATCAGGGGGGTGAGGAGGGGGACATCGGTGGGGGGGGTGAAGAGCCAGACATCGGGGGAAGATCGGGGAGGTGAAGAGGGGGATGTCGGGGGGACATCGGGGGGTGAAGAGAGGGACATCGGGGGTTAAGGGGGGACATGGGGGAAGATTGGGGGTTAAGAGAGGGGCACCGGGGATGATCGGGGAGTTTGTGAGGGGGACATTGGGGGGACAGCATTGGGGTGAAGAGGGGGACATCGGGGGAAGATCGGGAGGGTGAAGAGGGGGACATTGGGGAGGTGAAGAGGGGGACATCGGGGAGGTGAAGAGGGGGACATCGGAGGAATATTGGGGGGTGAAGAGGGGGACATTGGGGGGGGGTGAAGAGGGGGACATCGGGGGGTGAAGAGGGGGACATCGGGGGGTGAAGAGGGGGACATCAGGGGGTTGAAGATGGGGACATTGGGGGGTGAAGGGGGGATATCGGAGGAATATTGGGGGGTGAAGAGGGGGACATTGGGGGGGTGAAGTAGGGAACATCGGGGGGTTGAAGATGGGGACATTGGGGGGTGAAGAGGAGGACATCGGGGGGGTGAAGAGGGGGACATCGGGGGGTGAAGAGGGGGACATCGGGGAGGTGAAGAGGAGGACATCGGGGGGGTGAAGAGGGGGACATCGGGGGGTGTAGAGGGGGACATTGGGGGGGGGTGAAGAGGAGGTCATCGGGGGGTGAAGAGGGGGACATCGGGGAATATCAGGAGGGTGAAGACAGGGACATCGGGGAGTGAAGTGGGGGACATCGGGGTGGCGAAGAGGGGGACATCGGGGTGGGGAAAAGGGGGACATTGGGGGGGATGAAATGGGGGACATCGGGGGAGCAAAGAGGGGGACATCAGGTGGGTGAAGGGGCAGACATCCGGGTGAAGAGCTGGACATCCGGGGTGAAGGGGGGACATGGGGTAAGATCGGGGGGTTAAGAGGGGGGCAATGGGGAAGAGTGGGGGGTTTGCGAGGGGGAAGATCAAGGGAGTGAAGAGGGGGGCATCGGGATGGGGGGTGGAGGGTGAAGAGGGGGACACCGGGTGGGGGGGGTGAAGTGGTGGACATCTGGGGGACATCAGGTGGGTGAAGCCGGGGACATTGAGGGAAAATTGGGGGATGAAGGAGGTGACATCGGGGGTGAAGTTGGGGACATCGGGGGCTGAAGAGGCGGACATTGGAGGGGTGAAGTGGGGAACATCGTGGGGTTGAAGAGGGGGACATCGGGGAGACATTGGGGGGTGAAGAGGGGTGAAGAGGGGACATCGGGTGGGTGAAGAGGGGGATATCGGGGGAAGGTCAGGGTGGTTGCGAGGGGGTCATTGGGGGGACATTGGGGGGGGGGGTGAAGAGGGTGACATCGGGGGGTGAAGAGGGGGACATTGGGGGAAGATCGGGGGGCTGAAGAGGGGGGCATCGGGGGGGGTGAAGAGGGGAACATCGGGGGTTGAAGAGGGGGATATCGGGGGTGAAGAGGACATCGTGGGAGAAGGGGGGGTCATTGGGGAATTATAGGGTGGTGAAGAGGAGGACATCGGGGGGGGGTGAAGAGGGGGACATCGGGGAGGGGCTGAAGTGGGGGACTTCTGGGGGACATCAGGGAGGGTGAAGCCGGGGACATTGGGGAAGATCGGGAGTGTGAAAAGGGGGATATAGTGGGAATATCGGAGGATGAAAAGGGGGACATCGGGGGGTGAAGAGGGGACATAGGGCATAGATCGGGGTGTTGCGAGGGGGACATTGGCGGGACATCGGGGGGTGAAGAGGGTGACATCAGGGGAAGATCGGAGGGGTTGCGAGGGGAACATTGAGGGGACATCAGGGGGGGTGAAGTGGGGGACATCGGGGGAAGATCGGGGTGAGGAGGGGGACATCAGGGGAAGATCGGGGGAAGATTGGGGATGAAGAGGGGAACATCAGAGGGGGACATTGGGAGAAGATCAGGGGGTGAAGAGGGGTACATTGGGGGTGTGAAGTGGGGGACATCGGGGGGTGTGAAGAGCCGGACATTGGGGGGTGAAGAGGGGGACATGGGGGTGTGAAGTGGGGTACATCGGGGGAGCAAAAAGGGGGACATCAGGTGGGTGAAGATGCGGACATCCGGGGTGAAGGGGGGACATGGGGGAAGATTGGGTGTTAAGAGGGGGCACCGGGGAAGATCGGGGGGGTTACGAGGGGGATATTGGGGGGACATCGTTGGCGTGAAGAGGGGGACATCAGGGGAATATCGGGAGGGTGAAGAGGGGGACATCGGGGGAAGATCGAGGGGGTGAAGAGGGGGACATCGGGGGAGTGAAGAGGACATCGGGGGGGGTGAAGGGGAGTCATTGGGGGATTTTAGGGGGGTGAAGAGGAGGACATCGGGGGGTGAAGAGGAGGACATCGGGGGGTGAAGAGGAGGACATCGGGGGGGTGACGAGGGGGACATCGGGGGGGTGAAGATGGGGACATTGGGGGAAGATCGGAGGGTGAAGAGGGTGACATCGGGAGAAGATCAGAGGGATTGCGAGAGGGACATTGGGGGGACATCGGGGGGGGGGGGTGAAGAGGAGGACATTGGGGGCTGAAGTGGGGAACATTGGGGGGGTGAAGAGGGGGACATCGGGGGTTGAAGGGGGGATATCAGGGGAAGGTTGGGGTGGTTGCGAGGGGGTCATTGGGGGGACATCGGGGGGTGAAGAGGAGGACATCGGGGGGTGAAGAGGGAGATATCGGGAGAATATTGGGGGTGAAGAGGAGGACATGGGGGGAAGATCGGGGGGTGAAGAGGGGGACATTGTGGGGGTGAAAAGGGGGACATTGGGGGGTGAAGTGGGGAACATCGGGGGTTGAAGAGGGGGATATCGGGGAGATATTGGGGGGGTGAAGAGGGGTTCATCGGGGAAATATCGGGGGGTGAAGAGGAGGACATCGGGGGGTGAAGAGGGAGACATCGGAGGAATATCCGGGGGGTGAAGAGGGGGACATTGGGGAGTAAAGTGGGGGACATCAGGGGGGCGAAGAGTGGGACATTGTGGGAAGATCGAGGGAGTGATGAGGAGTCATCGGGGGGGGTGAAGAGGGGGACATCAGGGGGACCTCTGGAGGACATCAGGGAGGGTGAAGCCGGGGACATCGGGGAAGATCGGGAGTGTGAAGAGGGGGATATCGTGGGAATATCGGAGGATGAAAAGGGGGACATCGGGGGGACACCGGGGGGGGGGGGCAGGGGAATGAAGAGAGGGACATCGGGGGGTGAAGGGCGGACATCGAGGAAGATCAGGGTTGAAGAGGGGGACACTGGGGAAGATCGGGGGGTTTGCGATGGGGACATCGGGGGAAGATTGGGGCTGTGAAGAGGGGGACATCAGGGGAATATCGGGAGGGTGAAGAGGGGGACATCGGGGTAAGATCAAGGGGGTGTAGTGGGGGACATAGGTGGGTGAAGAGGGGAACATCGGGGGGTGAAAAGGGGGACATCGGGGGAAGATCGTGGAGGTGAAGAGGGGGACATCGGAGGGGGAGAAAAGGGGGACATTGGGGGCATATCAGGGGGGAAGATCGAGAGGTGAAGTGGGGGACATCGGGGGGGTAAAGCGCGGAACAATGGGGGAAGATCGGGGGTGAAGATGGGGACATAGGAGGGGGTGAAAAGAGGCCATTGGTGGACATCGGGGGGTGAAGAGGGGGACATGAGGGGAAGATTGGGGGTATGAAGAGTGGGACATTGGGGGGGTGAAGTGGGGGACATCAGGGGGTGAAGTGGGGGACATTGGGGGGTGAAGGGATGTCGGGGGGTGAAGTGAGGGACGTTGGGGGTGAAGAGTGGGATATTGGGGGAAGATTGGGGGAGTGAAGAGTGGGACATTGGGGGATGAAGAGGGGGATGTCGGGGGGTGAAGAGGGGGTTGTTGGGGGTGAAGAGTGGGATATTGGGGGGTGAAGAGTGGGACGTCGGGGGTGAAGAGGGGGACATTGGGGGAAGATCGGGGGGTGAAGAGGGGAGCATCAGGGGGGGTGAAGAGGGGAACATCGGGTTGAAGAGGGGGATATCAGGGAGTCTTTGGGGGGTGAAGAGGAGGTCATCGGGGAGTGAAGAGGACATCGGGGGGGTGAAGGGGAGTCATTGGGGGATTTTAGGGGGTGAAGAGGAGGACATCGGGGGGTGAAGAGGAGGACATCGGGGGTTGAAGAGGAGGACATCGGGGGGTGACGAGGGGGACATCGGGGGGGGGGTGAAGATGGGGACATTGGGGGAAGATCGGGGGGTGAAGAGGGTGACATCGGGAGAAGATCAGAGGGATTGCGAGAGTGACATTGGGGGGACATCGGGGGGGTGAAGAGGAGGACATTGGGGGCTGAAGTGGGGAACATTGGGGGGGTGAAGAGGGGGACATCGGGGGTTGAAGAGGGGGACATTGGAGGGGTGAAGTGGGGGACATCGGGTGGGTGAAGGGGGGATATCAGGGGAAGGTTGGGGTGGTTGCGAGGGGGTCATTGGGGGGACATCGGGGGGTGAAGAGGAGGACATCGGGGGGTGAAGAGGGAGATATCGGGGGGACATTGGGGGGTTAAGAGGGGGTCACCGGGAGAATATTGGGGGTGAAGAGGAGGACATCGGGGGAAGATCGGGGGGTGAAGAGGGGGACATTGTGGGGGTGAAAAGGGGGACATCGGGGGGTGAAGTGGGGAACATCGGGGGTTGAAGAGGGGGATATTGGGGAGATATTGGGGGGGTGAAGAGGGGTTCATCGGGGAAATATCGGGGGGTGAAGAGGAGGACATCGGGGGGGGGGGTGAAGAGGAGGACATCGGGGGGTGAAGAGGGAGACATCGGAGGAATATCCGGGGGGGTGAAGAGGGGGACATTGGGGAGTAAAGTGGGGGACATCAGGGGGGCGAAGAGTGGGACATTGTGGGAGGACATCAGGGGGGAGAAGAGGGGGGCATCGGGGGGTGAAGAGGGCGACATTGGCGGAAGATCGTGGAGGTGAAGAGGGGGACATCGGAGGGGGAGTAAAGGGGGACATTGGGGGAAGATCGGGGGAGTGAAGAGGAGGACATCAGGGGGACATCGGGGGAGTGAAGAGGGAGACATTGTTGGGGGGTGAAGAGGAGGACATCCGGGGGACATCGGGGAAACGAAGAGGGTGACATCGGTGGGGTGAAGAGCCGGACATCGGGGGAAGATCGGGGGTTGAAGAGTGGGACATCAGGGGAATATCGGGGGGTGAAGAGGGGGACATCGGGGGGGGTGAAGTGGGGGACATCGGGGGGGCTGAAGTGGGGGACATCGGGGGGAGGTGAAGTGAGGGACATTGGGGGAATGAAGAAGGGGACTTCGGGGGTGGGGTGAAGACGGGGACATCGGAACGGGAGACTTTGGACATCGGTGTAGTTTCAAAGGTAGGTTCATTTAGTGTTTTCACTTCCTTCCATGGTTTTTTATTTAATTTATTTAGTTTCTTTCTCCCTGATCCGGCCCTTCAAAAGAACATAAGAACATAAGAAATAGGAGCAGGAGTAGGCCAATCGGCCCCTCGAGCCTGCTCCGTCATTCAATAAGATCATGGCTGATCTGATCCTAACCTCAAATCTAAATTCATGTCCAATTTCCTGCCCGCTCCCCGTAACCCCTAATTCCCTTTACTTCTAGGAAACTGTCGATTTCCATTTTAAATTTATTCGCTGATGTAGCTTCCACAGCTTCCTGGGGCAGCAAATTCCACAGACCTACCACCCTCTGAGTGAAGAAGTTTCTCCTCATCTCAGTTTTGAAAGAGCAGCCCTTTATTCTAAGATTATGCCCCCTAGTTCTAGTTTCACCCATCCTTGGGAACATCCTTACCGCATCAACCCGATCAAGCCCCTTCACAATCTTATATGTTTCAATAAGATCGCCTCTCATTCTTCTGAACTCCAATGAGTAGAGTCCCAATCTACTCAACCTCTCCTCATATGTCCACCCCCTCATCCCCGGATTAACCGAGTGAACCTTCTTTGTACTGCCTCGAGAGCAAGTATGTCTTTTCTTAAGTATGGAGACCAAAACTGTATGCAGTATTCCAGGTGCGGTCTCACCAATACCCTATATAACTGCAGCAATACCTCCCTGTTTTTATATTCTATCCTCCGAGCAATAAAAGCCAACATTCCGTTGGCCTTCTTGATCACCTGCATACTAACTTTTTGATTTTCTTGCACTAGGACCCCCAGATCCCTTTGTACTGCAGTACTTTCCAGTTTCTCGCCTTTAACATAATAACTTGCTCTCTGATTTTTCCTGCCAAAGTGCATAACCTCACATTTTCCATGTCTGGTTTCACCAGGCGTGAATCAGAAGCGGTGGGCAAGCCGCCCAGGTAAGTTAAAAATCGTCCTAATCCCTTCATCTGTCACAGGTAAAGTGCCTTAAGTACCTCAATGAGGTATATTTGGCTCTTTAACTGTCATCCCCGCTGGCTTTAATTGCCGGCGGGACCTCCGTTTTTGGGTCGCCCGTGCTCACACAGGTGGGTCCCTGGGAAACTCGGAAGTCGGCGGGTTGGAGCCGGCTTCCGAACCTGAACGGGATTTCCGCGATTTTCGGAGGCCCCCTGCCCCCAACGCACCCGCAATTGCCTCCTAAAACCACCCCATAAAATTCTTGGAGGGCTTGACAGAGTAGATGCTGAGAGTTTGTTTCACCTGGCTGGAGAGTCTAGACCTAGGGGTCATAGTCTCAGGATAAGGGGTCGGCCATTTAGGACTGAGATGACGAAAAATGTCCTCACTCAGAGGGTTGTGAATCTTTGGAATTGTCTACCCCAGTGGGCTGTGGATGCTCAGTTGTTGAGTATATTCAAGGCTGAGTTTGATAGATCTTTGGACACGAAGGGAATCAAGGGATATGGGGACAGGATGGGAAAGTGGAGTTGATCAGCGATGATCTCATTGAATGGTGGAGCAGGCTCGAGGGGCCGTATGGCCTACTCCTGCTCCTATCTCTTACGTTCTTATGTTCTTATTACACTGAGCTATTACAGATCTTGTGATTACAACCTCTTGTTACTGAAAATTCTGTTACTACAGACTTCATTGCACACCTCTTATGACTCTTTTATTAATCACACAATGGCATTGCTGGTTTGTGTCAATACTGAGCTTTCATTAAGTTGTATTTGAAATTTACCGGGTTTTTAATAAAAAAAACCTTCCTCCTCATCTCTGCAAAAGTTCTGTTCGAGTCATTGGAGAAACTCAAACCTCGATAAGGATGAGCTGTTGTTAAGGAACCAAATTTCCTGATCCCGACTTGTTTACTGTAAGTAGATTTGATGATCAGGTTCCTGCACTTTTTGATCGAGACTCCTGGTATAATTTAAAATTGTCAATAAATGAAATGATATCTGTCCAGTTAAATGTGCCAAACGAGAATCTTTTTATGTTACAGACCTGTAGGTGAATTTAAATGGTGAACAAAACAAGTTTGGACTTTATTAAGTGGCTCCTAGATAGTAATAGGCCATGCCTGATAATGAAGTAATTTGGTGCATCATTCCAGTCAACAGTTTAGATTTTATCCTTTGATAATTCTCCCGTCTCTGCTCACTGTAGAAATCACGTCTGAAATGAATTTGGTTGCAACTCAGTTTTTGATGGACTTCCCGCAATTTGGTACAAACTGGCGTTAAATTGCCAATGTTAATTAAAGGCCAAGGATAGTGACTGTGGGAAGTGTAACATTTACCCGAGTACAGTAATGGGAGCTTTCCTGAGGTCAGGGCTAATGGAATAGAGTGGATGGAGCTTTTTTTGCACCTGATTAGTCCTGAACTAGACGTATTTGCAGATGTGAAATTTGGCATTTAAATCTCTCCAATTTTATTTTTGTAGTTTGACATAATCTTAAATCCACTCTCTTCCACCACCCCCCACCCCACAATTATTGACTTGTAATTTTCTTAGTTGTTCATTATCCTCTATGTAATCATGTACTGAATAGTGGATACCCTGATGAACTACCGCAAGATTAAACTCTTCTGTAAATCTCCTAATTATGGTTTTGTAGAGAATAAATACAGGCAAACTTCATTGTAACGAACCCCCTCGGGTCTGACAGAAAAGATTGTTGTATCAGGGTGTTCACTTATAGTCGGGATTGGCAATTTGCTGCACCAGAAGCATAAAGGAACAACCAATTTTAATTGGACTCCCCCACAAGTGAAATCATCTTCTCCACGTCTACCCTATCGAACCCCTTCATAATTTTAAAGATTCTATCAGATCACCCCTCAGACTTCCCTTTTCTAGAGAAAAAAACCCCAGCCTGTTCAACCTTTCCTGATAGTTGTAGCCTCTCAGTTCTGTTATCATCCTTGTAAATCTTTCTTGCACTTTCTCCACCACTTCTATATCCTTTTTGTAAGACGGAGAACTCTGTCCGATACTCTTAAGTGTGGTTTAAACAAAGTGCTGTATAAGTTCAACATAACTTCTCTGTTTTTGAATTCTATTCCTCTAGAAATGAACCCCAGTGCTTTGTTAACCTCCATTGTTAACCTCCATTGTTAATTTTGATGATTTGTGTGTCTGCTCCCCGAGATCCCTTTGCACTTATTTTCCAAGGAGTAGGAATCCTTCTTATTCCTCCTATCAAAATGCACCACCTCACACATCTATATTAAAATTCATTTGCCATTTACACATCCATTCTGCAAATTTGTTAATGTCTTATATTTTGTCACAGTCCTCCTCAGTATTAATTAAAGTCCCCAATTTAGTGTCATCTGCACATTTTGATATTGTACTTCTGATTCCCGAGTCCGAATCATTGATGTAAATTGTGAACTACAGTGACCCGTGTGGAACATCACTCCCACCTCCACCAGTTAACCTCTACTCTGTTTTCAGTTTTGTAGCCAGTCTGCTGTCCAGTCTTGTTACCTGTTCCCTGACTCCACATTCTCCGACCTTAGTCATGAGTCTACCTTATCGAAGGCCTTTTGAAAGTCCATGTAGATCACACCCACTGCATTACTCTTGCCTACTCTTTCTGTTCCTTTTTCAAAGAATTCAATAAGGTTGGTCAAGCATAACATTCTTTTTTGAAATCCGTAATGATTATTCTTTATTATATTTTCAGTTTCTCAATGTTTTTCTATTGCATCTTTGAGGAAAGATTCCAATATCTTTCCTACCGCCGACGTTAAGCGAACTGGTCTATAGTTCCCTGGATTTGTTCTATCTGCCTTTTGTATATAGGAATAAAATTAGCTGTCCACCAGTCCTCTGGCACTATTCCCTTTTCTATTGAATTTTTATATATAGATATAGGTATATTTATATTTATATATTTTAAAAATATTTTTATCAATATAAAAATGCTCCCTTATGGTCCAAATCAGCGATAATTTGAAGTTTTGTTTTCAGAGACAAAGAAGATCTCTTACTCGCCATCTTCACACTTGTGTTTGTCCCCTTGTTGCAGTAGCCTCCCCACGGCCATTGTCTCATTTCAGTTTGTGTGCGGGCCGTCTTATCAGACAACGAATGCATATATCGTGCAGGATTCACTCTACAATTGGTTATCTTTCAATTAGCCTCAGCTCGAATTCCATCTTGTATCCAGGTCGATCTGGGTCGATCTCGCTAAAATGTTCATTGTTGTAGGGCTGATTCCCATTGTAAAAATCGGGTCCTGCCATTTGGATCATTAAAAACCAGGTGTTCGTTGTAAGCAGGGTTCGTTATAGTGAAGTTAGCCTGTATATCCTTCTGATGACATTACAGTTATAGAGTATTTTAATGCATCACGGGGAACACATGGTGGTACATTGACTGAGCTTTTCTCATGTGTACTATTAACAAAGACCAGGTAAACAGCTGTAGAAAAGAGTTTGGCGTGTACAGTTTAGTACAATACTGCCAATAAATGTGTCTTATCCCATTGGCAAAAGTAGAATGTTTTCAGCAGTTCTTGAAAATATCCTGGTCCATTCCTGTGGAATCCTATTGGATTTTGTTGGGATTTTAACAAAAGAAAGTTGAGGATATCGAATCCCTTTGATTTTTTCCTCTGTCTCCATGGTGTCTCTGTGCCCACAAGGCACCAGTGCTGTCCTGAGGTGATCAGTAACAGGTGTGCAACAGTGTTCAGAATGATCTGCCTCCCCCCCTCGATCACCTTCCCCCCCTGTCCTCCCCCCGTCCCCTGTCTCCCCTCTCCCCCCAACACCGGTGAGAAAGTGGCTGGCCTTCATTTGCTGCCACCTCACAGCAGCATGAGTGATCCAATCTGCAGTTTCCATGGCCAGGGCAATGATCCACTATACAGGGATTTCTATATTGCAGGGATTTATTGTATCTTTCACAGTATCAAAATCATGCTGAACTATTTCAAGACCCTGGAGGACTTTGTTTGGAATTGTTATTAAAAATCCTAATTTGTTCCAATGGTGACAATGTCCTGGTATTGAGAGTGCACAAAAGCCATCAATTCATCTTGTTCTATTTAATTGTACAATTATTGTAAGCCAAAGAAATACTCTTGCAAACTGATTTTCGAATATACACAAATATAACTGGAAGTTAAAGTATTCTGTTTTACTGATCTCATGTGTCCTACATCGTTGCTTATTATGTTTTCAAATGGATGGGGTTGAGGGAAAAATATGGATTCTTATGTGTTATTTAAGGAAGACGCCTTGAAAATAACTCAAACTTCTGTATTTCTAGCTTTGTTACCTCACATACTGTGATTTATTGTTATAACTTCGTAAAATTACATTGTTTTTAAAAAAATGTGTGCTGTGTTTTAAATCTCTCTGGAACACTTTAAAGCATCACGGTCAGGTATAATTTACCACAGGACATATCGAGAGAAAGATGTGGCTGGTTTTATTGACAGGTCTGTGGGCAAATCCCTGAACAAGGAAGTAGTCTGGGGGTCAGCCTTCAAGAAAAAGGTCGGAGACATTTGTGAAAGTCAGTCAGTCCACTTAAGTCTGGGAGGGGAACCTGGACAGACGAGGGGAAACTCGCTCATCTCGAGCCCAGAGCCAGTCAGAACCAGAAGACTGGCCAGAAAAAAGTTCAGTGAGCCTCGAAATAAGGAGAGTGGCCAATCGGCACATCGTGCCTGTGCCTACCCGGTCTGATCTACATCTCACTCCAGTCCCACACCATGTGGTTGACTCCTGATGTCCTCAGGGAAACAAGGGGTGGGCAATAAATACTGCCCAAAAAACAAAACAAGGATCAGTTCCTGGGGCATTGGAGATTGAACACTTTTAATTTCAGAGATTTCCAGACAATGAAACTGATGTACAAATAAAGGTGAGATGGATGGATTTTAAGTTTATTCATTACAAAATATAACCAGACTACAGGATGATTACACATAACAGAAGCACTCAATACAGTGCGATAACATATAATACAGTGAGATAACATATAATACAGTGAGATAACATATAACACAGTGCGATAACATATAACACAGTGAGATAACATATAACACAGTGCGATAACATATAATACAGTGCGATAACATATAATACAGTGCAATAACATATAATTTGCAGGGCTATGGGGAAAGGGCAGGGGAATGGGAATAATTGGATAGCTCTTTCAAAGAGCAGGCATGATGGGCCGAATGGCCTCCTTCTGTGGTGTATCGTTCTATAATTCAATGTGTACACTGTTTACTGCAGAGTGGGTTAAGGCACTGCATAGCTATTAGGGGTGGGTGGGACGTTTTACCAGAATTAAACTTTATGTAATTTCTAAAATCTGAAACATGTTGATCAAAATATAATTCTTAAATTAGTTTAATCGAATATTCCCATCCCTGACATCACTGGTACTATAACCAGAAAAGAGTGGACAATTATATTTACAAGGCACTTTGGGGTGACAAACTTACTTCAGAGTTTTGCATGATTCAACTTAAAATTACTTTTCTGTGGAGCAAATTTTAACCTGCACCAGAAGTGACTGGTTTTATTCAGGGGCAAGTTTACAACTTTCTTTGTCAGTCTAACTCGGTATAACTCTGAGGCTGGCCACTGGGAACATGGCCGGAGCCAAGCAGCTACTTTCTTAGGCTCCAAAATAACTACACAATCAATTTGAAGTTTATAGAATTTCCTCAGGATCACCTGCCTTTCACAGGATTGATTGGAGCATCGTGTCTGATTGATGTCACTCTATGGCTGTTCAGATTATTGATTACAACGGTCTCATCACTATGTATTTATTTAGATTGGAAAGGAAGAGGAGTCATGAGGGTAATTTTCAACTTCACTGTTTGAGCAGTAACGTGGCAGAGCAGATCACCGGCCTGTTGTAGAACCCGTTCAATTCTCGATCCATTGAAATCAATGGAACAAAAATAGGCCGGGTTCTATAAAGGGCGGCTGATCCACTTTATCAAATTAATCCCCAAGTGGCGAGGTTGAAAATTACCCCATGAAGCACAGGCATCGATTCCAACACAAGCCGGATTCTCCATTCTTCTGTAAGTTGCTTCCACCCCATTGTGAAAAAGATTAGAAGCATTTTAAAGAAAGGTCAAAACAGTTCATGGTGCAAATCGAGAAATTTGTTTGAGGCAGTCATTTCCTGTCAGCAACTAATTAACCTGAAGTTTCAGTATTATGATCTGCTGATTTTTGTTGCTCGTAATATTGTTCTTAGTTTCATCTTCAGTACTTGGAGCGAGCATCTAAACTATGCTGCAAGGGACTTGAGAGTAATATACTGAGTCATCGCAGAGACTATGAAGGTTCTCCTGGTCTGCAGAACCTCAGCAGAAGACCAGCAGAACCCCCACCGAATTTCAGGTCCAAAGTGGTTCTCTTTAAAGAAGAGTAACGCCCTACGGCCCTACCTTCACCATGAACCTTTGATTGACGAATACACCCAGCCACCATTCCGAACCGCACAAACACTGGGAAGATGGCGGCCCTAATTGTGAGGCTAGCTATGGAGTGGCAAATGTTTATTATTACACGGAAATAAACTTGTTCACAGAGGTACATTTTTCAAACAAATATTTGATACAACTGTTGAAGGGCCTTTTTGCGGCATGTTCCATTATCATTTCAATCCTGCACTAACGAACACAAGTTCACTTGAAAGCACGGTGTGTGTCTTATAAATTGGGAGTGTATTTTTAATAAATCATTATAAATGAAACTAGCTGGCACAGGCATGAGGGGCTGAATGGCCTCCTTCTGTGCTGTGTGATATTATGATGCTATGATTAGCCGTTCCCTAAACTTCAGCATGAATTATTTCTTCGTATAATATTATCTCCTATTGTGTTTCTTACAGGTGCCCAGAATACACCAGTTTTTGATTTTCTCCGGGAGAAAAGACACAGTCCCAGATGTTGCTCACTGATGTGTAAAAAGGAAGAGATTCGCGAAAGTAAACCTGGGTCCCTCAGAGGCAGAGACAGGCGAAATTATAGTGGGGATTAAGGAAATGTTAAACAAATATTTTGTATCTGTTTTCACAGTAGAAGACACAAAAAATATACCGGAAATAGTGGGGAACCAAGGGTCTAATGAGAGTGAGGAACTTAAAGTAATTAAGATTAGTAAAGAAAAAGTACTGGAGAAATTAATGGGACTAAAAGCCGACCAACCCCCTTGATCTAATGACCTACATCCTAGGGTTTTATAAGAGATGGCTGCAGAGATAGTGGATGCATTGGTTTTGATCTTCCAGAATTCTCTAGATTCTAGAACGGTCCCTGTGGATTGGAAGGTAGCAAATGTAATCCCACTATTCAAGAAAGGAGCGAGAAAGAAAACAGGGAACCATAGGCCAGTTAGTCTGACATCAGTAGTACGGAAAATGCTAGAATCTATTATTAAGGACGTAGTAACAGGGCACTTAGAAATTCATAATGTGATTAGGCAGAGTCAACACAGTTTTATGAAAGGGAAATCGTGTTTGACAAATCTGTTAGAGTTTTTTCAGTGTGTAACTAGCAGGGGAACCAGTGGATGTCGTCTATGTGGATTTTCAAAAGGCATTCAATAAGATGCCACACAAGAGGTTGTTACACAAGATTAGGGCTCATGGGATTGGGGGTAATATATTCGCATGGATTGAGGATTGGTTAATGGACAGAAAACAGAGAGTAGGAATAAACGGATCATTTTCGGGTTGGCAGGTTATAACTCGTGGGGTGCCACAAGGATCAGTGCTTGGGCCTCAGCTGTTAATATATATATAACAATGACTTAGATGAGGGGACTGAGGGTAATATATCCAAGTTTGCTGACGATACAAAGCTAGGTCGGAAAGTAAGCTGTGAGGAGGACGCAAAGAGACTGAAAAGGAATTTAGGCAGGTTAAGTGAGTGGGCGAGAAGGTAGCAGATGGAATATAATGTGGGGAAATGTGAAATTATCCAGGAAGAATAGAAAAGCAGAATATTTTTTAAAAGGTAAGAGATTAAGAAATGTTGGTATTCAGAGGGATCTGGGTGTCTTTGTACACGAATCAGAGAAAATTAACATGCAGGTCCAGCAAGCAATAAGGAAGGCAAATGGTATGTTAGTCTTTATTACAAGGGGGTTGGAGTATAAGAGTAAGGAGGTCTTGCTGCAATTATATAGGGCTCTGGTGAGACCACGTCTGGAGTACTGTGTACAGTTTTGGTCTCCTTACCTAAGGAAGGATTATACTCGGCTTGAACTAGGGGTCATAGTCTCAAGATAAGGGGTCGGCCATTTAGGACTGAGATGAGGAAACATTTCTTCACTCAGAGGTTTGTGAATCTTTGGAATTCTCTACCCCAGAGGTGTTGATGCTCAGTCATTGAATATATTCAAGATTGAGATTGATAGATTTTGGGACACTAAGGGAATCAAGGGATATGGGGATAGGGTGGGAAAGTGGAGTTGAGGTAGAAGATCAGCCATGATCTTATTGAATGGCGGAACAGGTTCGAGGGGCCATTTGGTCTGTTCCTGCTCTAATTTCTTATGTTCTTATTTCTTATCCTGCCACTACTAACGGAGTTCAGGACCCAACACTGATCTGTTACTCCAGTCTCTCGCATGCTGAGTTATCAGTCCCACAACACTCTGGACCAAAACCAATTGCAGAAACATTTTAAGTAGAAAGCAAACAGGGACCCAACAATCTTACAATTATCATAATTAATAAACATACATTTATATAATACTCTTTATGTAACAATGTCCCAACACTCTACAAAGCTGGGAGGTGAACACTTAACAGGAAGTAAAGGAATTGGGGAGGGGCAGGAGACAGAGCAGCAGAGGGTACATATTGCTGGAGAAGTCATGGAAGGATTCAAAAAAGTACTGGGATCTCGGAGTGCTGGAACTACTTTGTTTTCCTCCGATAAATTAGAAGTAAATTCCAGTAACAACAACTTGTATTTATGGAGCACCTTTAACGTAGAAAATCATCCCAAGGTGCTTCACAGAGATGTAGGAAAACAGGAGCTGAGTCAAGGAAGGTCCAACTACTTGGTCAAGGAGGTGGGTTTTAAGGAGGGTCTTAAATGAGTTCTGAAACATTGTTTCCCACCATTCCTGATCTCCCAGCTTTTGTACTTTTTGTTCTATAAGCGTATTGGCTTGTTCCATTTTAACCAGGTGGTGAAGTGAGTCATGTGACCGAGCCAGTGTGGATTTAAGACTCAATGATAACGGAGAAATAGGGTGAACAAAGGGAACAAGGGCTTGTAATGCCTCCTCCTGTAGTGGGAGATGAACAGAAATCTCTGTTACATTGTGTGGTCGCACTGGGATGAGAGGATGTTCCCCAACCTGAGTAATTTCCGTGGGGGTGAGAAAGAAAGGGGAATAAGTGGTAGGACAGATGGTGATGCCATACCTGAATGGAATGTCACTGGTGGTTATGCAGTATTGACCTCGGGTTTGATAGACCACATGGGTACTTACCCACCTATTGATAACTCTTACCAGGCACTCAGGGTCCTCATCCCCCAAGGTGAACCCGCAGGTGGGCATATTTCTCTGGGGTATGTCACATTGACAAACCCAGGTCCCCGACACCAGTCTACAACAAGACAGGTCCACCCTGTTCCACTCTCCTTCGTGTCCCTTTACCAGATGTTTGGGAAAGTAGTGAGTTCTTTAAAGGTATCTCCCTCAAGCACACCCACTGACTGTGCACTAAATACCTCCCTTGGCTTGTCTTGTATTTGAGGCAATGCTACCGACAGTGGGAGAACCATTTTCCCCATTGTGGTATTACATGGTTTTCGAACCCGAGAGACCGTTCCATATCTTCCAGCCTTATATAGGTCATAGTCTGCCTTATAGCACTCCCGTAAATGTTTATCAGTAACCCATTTTGGGATCTTGTTATTCTTTATATCGTTCAATCCTTATTGTGTCTGATTTTATACAAAACCCCCATACATGCTCCATATAATGGCTTTGGATACATTCTGGTCCTTATACTCCCCATTATTTCCATTGACCATGCTATTTACTCCTGTCATTATTTGCTCTATGCCTTTTGTTATTTCGACTATCGATACTGTACCCTGTTCAGTTTCATATATTAGATCTCTATCCCCTTTATTTATGCCTTGCAAAATACCCATCAGTTGTTCTTGCATTGATTCACCGAGGGCGAAATTGGGCCATGTAACACCCGTTTTGTAGGCACTACACGGACACCTAAGCCCCGAAAATGGCGTCCGAGATGCGCGTGCACATTTCCGGCGTGAAGTGCACAGGACGCCATTTTGGTAAACATTTTGGCACGCGCACCTAACGACCGCCGGCAGCATGTAGAGTGGAGAGATTATGATGTGAATCAGTGTGCAACACTGATTTATAGCTGCCGACGACATTTTGGAACTCCACACGGAGCCAACGCACTGTCTTAACCTCGCACAGCTGAACAAGACTTAAACGACATGAGGGACCGCCCACCAGCACTATTTAAGGGGATCATGCAGGAGTTACAGGTTAGTTGCTGGAGTATTTATTCTGGCTGCTGGTGCAATTGTACGTGTTTTTGGAAGTTTCCTATACTTGGCTAAAGTTGCAATATTCTATGCATTTATCCAGGGGATCATCCCTATTGCCCTTCTCTGCGTGTTCTCCAGAGCCTCAATGTCATTCTTGAGGTTGGGGCACCAAAATTGTACACAATACTCCAAGTGAGGTCTCACTGAAGCCTTATATAATCCTATTACCAGGGCTCTCGTTTTGGACTGAATAGTCCAGACCGTGCAGCCGAGGACCCTGTTAACTTTAGCTCCAGCCTCCTGACAGGGTGCTATGATTTTTAGTCAATGATTGCTCCCAAGTCTTCCTCCCTGCTATCTTTAACCCACACCCACTCAAGCTGCGCTCTGTATCTGTATTCTTTGCACCTATGTGCGTAACTGCACACTTATACTTATATTAAAAGCCATCTTCTAGTCCTGGGCTCACGTCCTGAATCGCTGCAGATCCAATTGCAGTCTACTTCTCTCTTCTAAGGTCCTGTGTTCACAAACACACAGTTTGGTATCGTCCACAAATTTAATTACTCTCCTATTTATATCCACCTCCATATCAATAATGAATATAAATAAACAGGAGGGGATTCTGAACCTTGGGGCACTCCACTCATGACCAGACCCACTGCAAAGCTGTTGCATTAAAATCAGCATTTGGTTCTGGTCCCTTATCCAATTTGTGATCCATCTTACCATCTCACCCTTCACACCATGAGGTGTAACTTTTGCACACAGCCCCTCATGAGGCACTTTATCATCAGCTTTTTGGAAGTCCAAGTAGATGTTGCCTGCTGGATCTCCTCGATTCACCATTCAAGTATCTTCTTCAAAAACCTGGATTAGTTTTGTCAAACATGATCTCTGTTTTCTCGAGCTGTGTTGAGTATTCCCGACCAGCCCTGAGCATTCTAGATGATCATTTATAGCATCTTTAATGATGCTCTATTAACTTCTCCACCATGAGGATAAACTCAGTGGCCTAATCCTTTTTTCACTGGATGTGCCGTCTCCAGTTATCTGGCACTATCCCTGTTCTAAGTGAGCTCGTGAAAATATTCGCTGGGCTATTGTTGAATGGAGCTTGGATTACTGGAAATAGATTAAATGGTAAAAATAAACAGAATAATTAGGTTCTTTCTTTCCCTTCATTGTCTGTGAATTGCTCATTTCTATTTGTACTTTTCCAAGCTCTAACAAAAGCTGAAAATGCCGATAGTGCAGCCAACATCTGAAAGAGAAACATTGGATAAAGGTTTTGGAAGGCACTCCTCATGATGGGATTTGATCAGAGGTTATACCTCAAATATTGACCTAACTTTCTCTTTCAGACATTGATTCACCTGCTACCATTCTCTGATTTTAAAACCAAATTGCTGTAATTTGTGCTTTTCCTAACTGTTTTTGGTTAGCAAGAGGAGTTAACTTAATCTTGGACAAATCATTAAAGTACGTGAATACTGCCCTCCTTTAGTACAATCTTAATTTGACGTGAAATAGGTTAAAGTACACAATGCAGAATCCTTAATCACTAGAAATGAGGGCCGATTTTCTGAGGTTCAACAAAGCCTCGCTGACGGCAGCATGAGTTGTGAAATTGGTCACACAGGCTAGTCTATCCGATTCACATGTTGCAGCAAAGAACAATGATGGCCAATGCAAGACTCACTAGGGTCCATGTTTTATGTAAATGTGTGGTTTTCTCACTGCTCACCCATTTGAAATGGGCGGTGCAATGTGAGGATGTTCTGGTCCATAGGATTGAAAAAATGGAGTCAGAGCCTTTCCTATTTCCTCTCGTGACTTCCTTCAATAGCCTGTGGTGCGTGCCATCAGGGCCCAGCGGCTTATCCACCTCAAGTTCGAATTCCTTTTCTAGTTCTCTCGAACAATTGTTCCACCTCCTTCTCTAGTACACCTACATTCCCTCTTCCACCATTATTTGTGTAATAATGTTCCTGGTCTTATAGAACAGATATCGGACTACCTACGAGCAGCATCACACTTGCTCCTAACCACATTTCTTGCTGCCTTTTATTTGTTATCACAGAGAATTTGGGATGGGATAAGATTATTCGTATAAACATAAGCAAATTGTGGAAGGACTGTACCACTGTTCAAGTTTGGAGGAATGTTCTGAATTAAAGTCATTAATTTAAAATATTTTACCAAAAGGTTATGCTTGAAAACAGTAAATACTGTTGCAGAGAAATTTGACAAAAAGGAAACATGCAAATAACAAAAGATTAAAGTAAAGATTTATATATTTCTTTTCTATAAGATGCCACAAGCTAAACAGATGGACAGTAAAGAACTGTTCCCCTATCTTCTACACAGGGACTTATTCCTATAACTGTGCAATATTCATTTATTTATATATATATCTGCAGTGGCTACGAAAGACACTAATTTTTTTCCAAGAACACATTAAAAAACATTTACTTCACTTTCTCTGGGGAGATCTCATGAACTTCTTCCCAAATTCTTTCTCTAGAGACGTGCACTCCTCCACTTTCACACTGTAGCGCCTCACAACAACATAATCTCTGATTTACCATGAGCAATGCCACAGGAAAGCTGCAAGTAATCTAGAGATATTGGCCCCAATTTTCAATGGAAATTGTAGGTGCGTTGGGGGCAGGGGGGCTGCGAAAATCGGGGAAATCCGGAGTGGGTGAGGAAGCCGGCCGCAACCCGCCGACTTCCGGGTTTCCCACAGACGGCGCCTGTGTGCGCGCTTCCCGAATCCGGAAGTCCTCTGATCTATCTGGTTGACTTCGCACTTCCTCACGTTGAACTCCACCTGTGAGTCCATTTGCAACTTTCTGCTCCCATCTACACTACTTACTGTGCCAACAAACTTAGTTTCATCAGCAAACTTGGATATCTGGCTCTCTATTCCTTCATCTAAATCATTTATAAATACAGCGAAACGCTGAGGCCCCAGTACAGATCCCTGGGGAACCCCACTAGTCACATCCTGCCAATTGGAATACATACCCATTATCCCTACTCTCTGTCTCCTACCTCCTAATCAATTCCCTACCAATGTCAATAGGTTGCCTCCAATTCCATGTGCTTCCATTTTTCCTAACATTCTCTTATATGGGATCTTATTGAAAGCCTTCTGGAAGTCCATATAAATAACATCCATAGACACTCCCTTATCTACTGTGTTAGTGACCTCCTCAAATAATTCAACTAAGTTAGTTAGATAAGACTTACTCTTTACAAATCCATGGTGACTCTCTCTGATCAGTTGATATTTGTCCAAGTGCTCAGTCACTCTGTCCTTAATAACAGGTTCAAGTAACTTCCCAATAACAGATGTTAGACTAATAGGTTTTTACTTTCCTGGTTTATCTCTCCTATCCTTCTTAAATAATTTAGTGACACTGACAATTTTCCAATCCAAGGGGACAATTCCTGAATCAAGAGAGTTTTGGAAGATCATGACGAATGCATCTACAATTTCCTCACCTTCTTTTAATACTCAGGTCCTGGACATTTGTCTATCCTCAGTCTCATTATTTTCTCTATTTCCATTTTTAACTTATATTAAATTGAGTAAGTTCATTCCATTGATTTATTTTAGTTTTCCTTTCATCTCGTACTTTATCCAATTCCTCTACTGTGAAGACCAATACAAAGTAATTATTTAGCAAATCTGCCATTTCCTTGTTTTCAATTACATTATCATCTGCGTCTGTCTTTAAGGGGCCCACACTACCCTTAGTCACCCTCTCTCTCTTTGTAAAAACCTTTAATGTTGTCCTTGACTCAATATCCTAACTTGTATCCTCATTATATTGACTTATATCCTAACTCGCACCGTCCCGTTCACCCATCACCCCTGTACTCGCTGACTTACATTGTCTCCCGGTCCGGCAACACCTCGACTTTAAAATGTTCATTCTTGTGTTCATACCCCTCCATGGCCTCGCCCCTCCCTATCTCTGCAACCTCCTCCAGCCCTACAACCCTCCGAGATCTCTGCGCTCCTCCAATTCTGGCCTCTTGCAATTCCCCAATTTCATCGTCCCACCATTGGTGGCCGTGCCTTCAGCTGCCTCAGCCCTAAGCTCTGGAAATCCCTCCCTAATCCTCTCTGCCTCTCTACCTCTCTCTCCTTTAAGACGCTCCTTAAAACCTACCTTTGACCAAGCTTTTGGTCATCTGTCCTAATATCTCTTTATGTGGCTTGGTGTCAAATTTTGTCCGATAACGCTCCTGTGAAGCGCCTTGGGACATTTTTACTACTGAAGCCTGTATATTAGGGACATCTAAGGGACTTGCATCAGGTGTCCTTTATTTGCAGGTGTCCCTATTTTCAAAATGGTCATTGTACGTACAGTAAATTATTTGGGACTGTGAATGAGTGTCCCTTTTTTGGAGGTGTCCCTGTGTACAGGGTTTCACTGTATGTTAAAGACGCTATAAATGCAAGTTGTTATTGTTGATATCCCTCACAAGCTTTTTCTCCTATTCCCTTTTTGCAGCTCTTAACACTTTCTTTGTATCCCTTTGCTATTCTTTATATCTCTCCCAGTCCACAGGATCTCGACTGCTCTTTGCATTTGTAGAAGCACGTTCTTTTAGGTTTATACTATCTATCACCTCCCTTGTTGACCAAGGTTGTTTAATTACACAAGTAGAGCTCTTGTCCTTTAGGGGTGTGTGCAGGTCTTGTATTGTACAACACAACAACAGCAACTTGCATTTATATATCGCCGATAACATAGTAAAACGGCCCAAGGCGTTTCACAGGAGCGATTATCAAACAAAATTTGACCCCGAGCCACATAAGGAGATATTAGGACAGGTGAGAAAAGCCTTGGTCAAAGAGATAGGTTTTAAGGAGCGCCTTGAAGGAGAAGAGAGTGGTAGAGAGGTGAAGAGGTTTAAGGAGGGAATTCCAGAACTTAGGGCCGAGGCAGCTGAAGGCACGACCGCCAATGGTGAAGTGATTAAAATCGGGGATGTCCAAGAGGCCAGAGATGGAGGAGGGCAGAAATCTTGGTGTATTGTAGGGCTGGAGGAGGTTACAAAGGTAGGGAGTGGCGAGGCCATGGAGGGATTTCAAAACAAGGATAAGAAATAAAAAATTGAGGCATTGCCAGACCATGTCCCAATGTAGGTCAGCGAGCACAGAAGTGATTGGCCAACAGGACTTGGTGTGAGTTAGGATATGCACAGCAGAACTTTGGATGAGCTCAAGTTTATGGAGGGTAGAAGATGGGAGGCCGGCCAGGAGAGCATTGGAATAGTCAAATCTAGAGGTAACAAATGCATGGATGAGGATTTCAGCAGCAGATGAGCTGAGGCAGGGGTGGAGAAGGGCGATGTTATGGAGATGGAAGTAGACGGTCTTGGTGATGGAGTGGTTATGAGGTTGGGAGCTCATCTCAGGGTCAAATAGGATGCCCAGGTTGTGAATGGTCTGGTTCAGCCTCAGACAGTGGCCAGGGAGAGGGGTGGAGTCAGTGGTTAGGGAACGGAGATTGTGACGAGGACCAAAGACAATGGCTTCTGTCTTCCTGATACTTAGTTGGAGGAAATTTCTGTTCATCCATTACTGGATGTCAGACAAGCAGTGTGACAAATCAGAGACAGTGGAGGGGTCGAGGGAGGTGGTGGTGAGGTAGGGCTGGGTGTCGTCAGCCCACATGTGGAATCTGATGTTGTGTTTTCGGATGATGTCACTGAGGGGCAGATGAGAAATGGGAGGGGGCCAAGGATAGATCCTTGGGGGACAACAGAGGTAATGGTGCGGGAGTGGGAAGAGAAGCCATAGCAGGAGATTCTCTGGCTACAACTGGATAGATAGGAATGGAACCAGGCGAGCGCAGTCCCACCCAGCTGGACGACGGAGGAGAGGTGTTGGAGGAGAATGGTGTGGTCAAACATGTCAAAGGCTGCAGACAGGTCGAGAAGGATGAGGAGGGATAGTTTACCATGGTCACTGTCACATAGGATGTCATTTGTGACTTTGATAGGGGCCGTTTCAGTACAGTGACAGGGGCAGAAACCTAATTGGAGGCATTCAAACATGGAGTTGCGGGAAAGATGAGCGTGGATTTGGGAGGTGACAACACGTTCAAGGACTTGAAGATTTGAAGGGGAGGGGGACAGTACCTGAGGAAAGGGTGCCGTTAACAATATCATCTAACATGGGGGCTAGGAAGGGAAGTTGAGTGGTCAGCAGTTTGGTGGGAATAGGGAGCATGAAGTGGGTCTCATGGACAAGATGAGCTTGGAGAGAACATGAGGGGAGATAGGAAAGAATCTAGAGAAAGATGCAAGTTCAGGGCTAGGGCAGGGGGAGAACCTTAGGGGAAGTTTGGCTTGGTGGGCTAGGGGAAGGGAGGGAAGAGGCAGAGGCAGCTGAACGGATGGTCTCAATCTTAGTGACAAAGAAGTCCATGAACTCCTCACACTTGTCGTTGGAGCTTAGGGTGGAGGGGGCAGGGGAGAGCGGTTTAAGAAGATGATTTGTAGTGGAGTAGAGAAGCCGGAGATTATCTTTGCATTCCAGGATGATCCTGGAATCGTGAACAGTTTTGGCAGAGGAGAGCAGGACCCGATAGTGCTTTATGGGTCCAGCCAGATCTGGCGATGAATGGCTAAACCATTTGTCCTCCATAAACGTTCAAGTCTGCGTCCCTTGGACTTAAGGGAGCGGAGATTAGGGCCGTACAAGGGGGAACAACCAGGGTGAGAGAGACTAATGGTTTTAATGCGGACAAGGGCATCAAAGGTGGAAGCGACGGTGTGATTGAGCTGCAGAAATGTTGTGGTGAATGGAGGGCCAAAGGCTCGACAGTCGGGAATTTAAAAGTGCTGTTGTAAGTGACTTGGGGAAGAGAAATCTTTGAACACTGCATTTATCAAGAGGGAATGTTACTTATTTATCAGCATCTCCATATGGAAGGTGTTCACCATATAATTCCTCATCAAATTCCTGTAATTCATATCAATAAGAAACATATGACAGCTTGCTTCCTTTGGCTTTCTTTCAGCTCTCTAATTCTTTTCCAAACAAAGCGAGCCAGCTCAATGGAAGCAGAGAACTTGGAGAAAGGATTTTAATTGGATGAGTGGCGAGGACCATTTCAGACAAAAAAACAGGCTCCGACTATAGATGTGTAAACTGTTGCCAACAAACCTACCACATTACAGATGGTGTGAGGCCAGATACGAAAACCAACAACAACAGACAGGGATATCAACCAAAGAGACAAGTAGTTAGGGATTCAGACTCTCAGTCATAAAACCAGGAAGCTACGAATATCTACTAGTCGAAAAATGAAATGTACTGGAATAAGAATTCAGGATCAAGATAGATGGTCCCAGAGAAACAAGAATGACAGTCCCCAGAGACAGAATCATTCAGGCCAACGTTTCCAAAATGCAAGTCCCTGACATGAACTGAGATAAAATAATACTTTCCATCACACCCTATCTCTGTGCAAAGTAATACTTCCCATCTCACCCTAACCCTGTGTAAAGTAATACTTCCCATCTCACCCTATCTCTGTGCAAAGTAATACTTCCCATCTCATCCTAACCCTGTGCAAAGTAATACTTCCCATCTAACCCTAACCCTGTGTAAAGTAATACTTCCCATCTCACCCTAACCCTGTGTAAAGTAATACTTCCCATCTCACCTTATCTCTAAGTAAAGTAATACTTCCCATCACACCCTATCCCTGTGTAAAGTAATACTTCCCATCTCACTCCAACTCTGTGTAAAGTAATACTTCCCATCTCACCCTATCTCTGAGTAAAGTAATACTTCCCATCACACCCTATCTCTGAGTAAAGTAATACTTCCCATCTCACTCCAACCCTGTGTAAAGTAATACTTCCCATCTAACCCTAACCCTGTGTAAAGTAATACTTCCCATCTCACCCTATCTCTGAGTAAAGTAATACTTCCCATCACACCCTATCTCTGTGTAAAGTAATACTTCCCATCTCACCCTATCTCTGTGTAAAGTAATACTTCCCATCTCACCCTATCTCTGTGTAAAGTAATACTTCCCATCTCACCCTATCTCTGAGTAAAGTAATACTTCCCATCTCACTCCAACTCTGTGTAAAGTAATACTTCCCATCTCACCCTATCTCTGAGTAAAGTAATACTTCCCATCTCACTCCAACCCTGTGTAAAGTAATACTTCCCATCTAACCCTAACCCTGTGTAAAGTAATACTTCCCATCTCACCCTCTCTCTGAGTAAAGTAATACTTCCCATCTCACCCTATCTCTGAGTAAAGTAATACTTCCCATCACACCCTATCTCTGTGTAAAGTAATACTTCCCATCTCACCCTATCTCTGTGTAAAGTAATACTTCCCATCTCACCCTATCTCTGAGTAAAGTAATACTTCCCATCTCACCCTATCTCTGTGGAAAGTAATACTTCCCATCTCACTCTAACTCTGTGTAAAGTAATACTTCCCATCTCACCCTAACGTTGTGTAAAGTAATACTTCCCATCTCACCCTATCTCTGAGTAAAGTAATACTTCCCATCTCACCCTAACCTTGTGTAAAGTAATACTTCCCATCTCACCCTCTCTCTGTGTAAAGTAATACTTCCCATCTCACTCTAACTCTGTGTAAAGTAATACTTCCCATCTCACCCTATCTCTGAGTAAAGTAATACTTCCCATCTCACTCTAACTCTGTGTAAAGTAATACTTCCCATCTCACTCTAACTCTGTGTAAAGTAATACTTCCCATCTCACCCTATCTCTGTGTAAAGTAATACTTCCCATCTCACCCTATCTCTGTGTAAAGTAATACTTCCCATCTCACACTATCTCTGTGTAAAGTAATACTTCCCATCTCACACTATCTCTGAGTAAAGTAATACTTCCCATCTCACCCTATCTCTGAGTAAAGTAATACTTCCCATCTCACCCTATCTCTGTGTAAAGTAATACTTCCCATCTCACACTATCTCTGTGTAAAGTAATACTTCCCATCACACCCTATCTCTGTGTAAAGTAATACTTCCCATCTCACCCTATCTCTGTGTAAAGTAATACTTCCCATCTCACCCTATCTCTGTGTAAAGTAATACTTCCCATCTCACCCTATCTCTGAGTAAAGTAATACTTCCCATCTCACTCCAACTCTGTGTAAAGTAATACTTCCCATCTCACCCTATCTCTGAGTAAAGTAATACTTCCCATCTCACTCCAACCCTGTGTAAAGTAATACTTCCCATCTAACCCTAACCCTGTGTAAAGTAATACTTCCCATCTCACCCTCTCTCTGAGTAAAGTAATACTTCCCATCTCACCCTATCTCTGAGTAAAGTAATACTTCCCATCACACCCTATCTCTGTGTAAAGTAATACTTCCCATCTCACCCTATCTCTGTGTAAAGTAATACTTCCCATCTCACCCTATCTCTGAGTAAAGTAATACTTCCCATCTCACCCTATCTCTGTGGAAAGTAATACTTCCCATCTCACTCTAACTCTGTGTAAAGTAATACTTCCCATCTCACCCTAACGTTGTGTAAAGTAATACTTCCCATCTCACCCTATCTCTGAGTAAAGTAATACTTCCCATCATACCCTAACCTTGTGTAAAGTAATACTTCCCATCTCACCCTCTCTCTGTGTAAAGTAATACTTCCCATCTCACTCTAACTCTGTGTAAAGTAATACTTCCCATCTCACCCTATCTCTGAGTAAAGTAATACTTCCCATCTCACTCTAACTCTGTGTAAAGTAATACTTCCCATCTCACTCTAACTCTGTGTAAAGTAATACTTCCCATCTCACCCTATCTCTGTGTAAAGTAATACTTCCCATCTCACCCTATCTCTGTGTAAAGTAATACTTCCCATCTCACACGATCTCTGTGTAAAGTAATACTTCCCATCTCACACTATCTCTGAGTGAAGTAATACTTCCCATCTCACCCTATCTCTGAGTAAAGTAATACTTCCCATCTCACCCTATCTCTGTGTAAAGTAATACTTCCCATCTCACACTATCTCTGTGTAAAGTAATACTTCCCATCTCACCCTATCTCTGTGTAAAGTAATACTTCCCATCTCACACTATCTCTGTGTAAAATAATACTTCCCATCTCACCCTATCTCTGTGTAAAGTAATACTTCCCATCTCACCCTATCTCTGTGTAAAGTAATACTTCCCATCTCACCCTATCTCTGTGTAAAGTAATACTTCCCATCTCACCCTATCTCTGTGTAAAGTAATACTTCCCATCTCACACTATCTCTGTGTAAAGTAATACTTCCCATCTCACCCTATCTCTGTGTAAAGTAATACTTCCCATCTCACCCTATCTCTGTGTAAAGTAATACTTCCCATCACACCCTATCTCTGTGTAAAATAATACTTCCCATCTCACCCTATCTCTGTGTGAAGTAATACTTCCCATCTCACACTAACTCTGTGTAAAGTAATACTTCCCATCACACCCTATCTCTGTGTAAAATAGTTCTTCCATTCTCACCCCATCACTCTATCCCACTGATTATCGAACCTCCGAGAACAACTGCATTTCTTTTGCCCTCCTGTGCAGCCAAGTCTCCCATGGTGCCGTGGATTTGCTGCTGACTGCACTCCCTCGAGGTATCAACACCCTCACTGGTGTTCAACACTGAATGTTTGTAGGTACCACACGCCCAGGGGACTCCTGCACTGCCTGCCTGTTGCTCCGAGTCTGTCTGGTGGTGACCCCCACCCTCGCTGCCTGAACTCTCTGTAGCTGTGGGGTGGCCACCTCCTGAAACATGCTATCCACGAAACTCTACAAATATGGAGGCCCACAGCCTCCTTCAAAGGTTTTCATCATCATCCCGCCTCCTGGGAGCGGGTTGGTCGCCCGCCCCTCGTCCCGCCCCAGTGAAAACCGGAAATGGGCGGGTTGGAGGGGGTTTGGGGGCTGGTCCAAAATGGTTGCGATTTTGAACGTCCTCCAGCCCCCAACCCACCCGTTTATCCCTTTTCAAATCGTGTCCCCTGTCTTTCCCAACCTCTGTGCTCAAACTTTGTTTAATTTCCTCGGATTCTCCCCACTCTGTGCTGACGATCACCTTTTGGGGTTTTTTTCCCTCAGTTTGTTTAACTGCTCTGGTTTCCCGCTCTTTTTAAACTGTTAGTTAAAAAGCCTTAAAGCTAAACAATCACTAACACGCTAACCACTAGAAACACTCCCAACCACTAAAGACACGAACCACTCAACACTAAATCCACTAAAAACACTTACCAATAGATTAAATACTTAGACTGACTTACCCTCAGTGCTAAAGGATGTTATGCTGATAATACTTAAGATAAATGATCAATTAAACAGTTCGCTCTAATTCCTTGGCTCTGAAATATGAAAAGTTTATCTAATATTAAACTGGTGACGTGATGAGAGACCAGTTTTATTTCTGAGTAATGATCTAACACGAGACCAAGTGTTGTGATGCATCACCCTCTTTATTTCACAGTGAGAATACATTCCCAGCAGTTTGAAAAACAAAAGACAAACAAAAGCTAAAAGACAATGGATTCTTTACTCGACAGGAGAAGCCTGTGAATGGGCCACCTGTTAACTGGAGCAATATCTAAATTGATCATTTTCTCAATCACAGACACGGTCCGTGTATGTTCCAAGTGTGAGCCCCCAGTATAGGTGTGAGGAGATCGGAATCTGTATTTTATGCCATCTTCAGGCTCTGGATACTAATTTTGGATTGGGATTATTTCTCCATTTTGAGGACCTGTTTTAACCTGCTTAACATCTGTGCTTGAAAAACCTTCAGTTTCACTTTCCGCACCCGTTTTCCGAACCTGCACTGATCTGAGTAAGGCCAAACTGGATTGAGAGAAAACCTTTCTGCACAGAGATAATTGTAAACAATTTTACAACACCAAGTTATAGTCCAGCAATTTTATTTTAAATTCACAAGCTTTCGGAGGCTACCTCCTTCCTCAGGTGAACGATTTCCACATCGTTCACCTGAGGAAGGAGGTAGCCTCCGAAAGCTTGTGAATTTAAAATAAAATTGCTGGACTATAACTTGGTGTTGTAAAATTGTTTACAATTGTCAACCCCAGTCCATCACCGGCATGCACAGAGATAGGGTGAGATGGGAAGTATTACTTTACACAGAGATAGGTTGAGATGGGAAGTATTACTTTACACAGATAGTGTGAGATGGGAAGTATTACTTTACACAGAGATAGGGTGAGATGGGAAGTATTACTTTACACAGATAGTGTGAGATGGGAAGTATTACTTTACACAGAGATAGGGTGAGATGGGAAGTATTACTTTACACAGATAGTGTGAGATGGGAAGTATTACTTTACACAGAGATAGGGTGAGATGGGAAGTATTACTTTACACAGATAGTGTGAGATGGGAAGTATTACTTTACACAGAGATAGGGTTGAGATGGGAAGTATTACTTTACACAGATAGTGTGAGATGGGAAGTATTACTTTACACAGAGATAGGGTGAGATGGGAAGTATTACTTTACACGGGGTTAGGGTGAGATGGGAAGTATTACTTTACACAGATAGTGTGAGATGGGAAGTATTACTTTACACAGAGATAGGGTGAGATGGGAAGTATTACTTTACACAGAGATAGGGTGAGATGGGAAGTATTACTTTACACGGGGTTAGGGTGAGATGGGAAGTATTACTTTACACAGGGTTAGGGTGAGATGGGAAGTATTACTTTACACAGATAGTGTGAGATGGGAAGTATTACTTTACACAGAGAGAGGGTGAGATGGGAAGTATTACTTTACATGGGGTTAGGGTGAGATGGGAAGTATTACTTTACACAGGGTTAGGGTGAGATGGGAAGTATTACTTTACACAGGGTTAGGGTGAGATGGGAAGTATTACTTTACACAGATAGTGTGAGATGGGAAGTATTACTTTACACAGAGATAGGGTGAGATGGGAAGTATTACTACACACAGAGATAGGGTGAGATGGGAAGTATTACTACACACAGAGATAGGATGAGATGGGAAGTATTACTTTACACAGATAGGGTGAGATGGGAAGCTACTACGTTACGCAGAGACTTAACTTTCTTATTTTTTTCTTCAAGTAATTCCTCTCTTTCTTCCTTTTCTCTCTGGAACTTGGAATTATCTCTATCCAACTGTTGCTTCTGCTGTTGTCTCAGTTCATGTCAGGGACTTGCATTTTGGAAACGTTGGTCTTAATGATTCTGTCTCTGGGGACTCTCATTCCTGTTTCTCAGGGGCCATCTATCCTGATCCACTGCCCTCAGCTTTTATGCCTCTGGATCCTTCCAGGCTGCCATGGTGGATATATCAAGGCTGTCGCAGTCAGGCAGGTGACCAATGCATTATTCGCCAGGGCCAGTCGAAATATCTCCTTCCCTACTGATGACAACAATCAGATGGAGAGAGCAGTGAGGTTTGCAACTCTGGCTGGTTTTCCACAAGTGCAGGCTGCCATTGACTGCACACACAGAGCCATCAGGGCACCCAGTGACCAGCCAGGAGCCTTTGTTAACCACAAGGGTTTCCACTCCATTAATGTTCAGCTCGTGTGTAACCACAAGAAGAGGTTCATGCCGGTCTGTGCCCAATACCGAGGGAGCTGGCATGATGCCTTCATATAACGTCAGTCTAATATAGGAACAGAGAAACAGAAAATAAGAGCAAGAGTAGGCCATTCGGTCCTTTGGGCCTGTTCCGCCATTCAAAATAATCATGGCTGATTGTCTAACTCAGTAGCCTGTTCCCGCTTTTTCCCCATATCCCTTGATCCCTTTTGTATTAAGAAATATATCTCTCTCCTTCTTGAATACATCTAATGACTTGGCCTCCACTGCCTTCTGTGGTAGAGAATTCCACAGGTTCCCCCCCCTCTGAGTGAAGAAATTTCTCCTCATCTCAGTTCTAAATGGCATACCCCGTATCCTGAGACTGTGACCCCTGGTTCTGGACTCCCCATCCATTGGGAACATCCTCCCTGCATCTAGTCTGTCTCGTCCTGTTAGAATTTTATATGTTTCGATGAGATCGCCTCTCATTCTTCTAAACTCTAGTGAATATAGGGCCAGTCGACCCAATCTCTCCTCATACGTCAATCCTGCCATCCCAGGAATCAGTCTGGTAAACCTTCGTTGCACTCCCTCCATGGCAAGGACATCCTTCCTCAGATAAGGAGACCAAAACTGCACACAATACTGCAGATGTGGTCTCACCAAGGCCTTGTATAACTGCAGTAAGACATCCCTGCTCCTGTACTTAAATCCTCTTGCAATGAAGGCCAACATACCATTCGCCTTCCTAACTGCTTGCTGCACCTGAATGCTCGATTTCAGTGACTGGTGTACAAGGACCCCCAGGTCTCATTGCATCTCCCCTTTTCCCAATCTATCACCATTCAGATAATAATCTGCCTTTCTGTTTTTACAACCAAAGTGGATAACCTCACATTTATCCACGTTATACTGCATCTGCCATGTTCTTGCCCACTCACCCAACTTGTCTAAATCACATTGGAGCCTCTTTGCATCCTGCTCACAGCTCACTTTCCACCCCAGCTTTGTGTCGTCTGCAAACTTGGAAATGTTACATTTAGTTCCCTCATCCAAATCATTGATATATATTGTGAATAGCTGGGGCCCAAGCACTGATCCCTGCGGTACCCCACTAGTCACTGCCTGCCACCCGGAAAAAGACCTGTTTTTTCCTACTCTCTGTTTCCTGTCTGTCAACCAATTCTCAATCCATGCCAGTATATTCCCCCCAATCCCATGTGCTTTAATTTTGCACAATAACCTCTTGTGTGGGACCTTATGAAAAGCCTTCTGAAAATCCAAATACACCACATCCACTGGTTCTCCCCTATCTACTCTACTAGTTACATCCTCAAAAAACTCCAGTAGATTTGTTAAGCATGATTTCCCTTTCATAAACCCATGCTGACTTTGTCCAATCCCGTTAATGCCTTCCAAGTGTTCTGTTATCACATCTTTTATAATAGACTCTAGCATTTTCCCCACTACTGATGTTAGGCTAACTGGTCTGTAATTCCCTGTTTTTTCTCTCCCTCCTTTTTTAAATAGTGGGATTACATTTGCCACCCTCCAATCTGTAGGAACTGTTCCAGAGTCTATAGAATTTTGGAAGATGATCACCAATGCATCCACTATTTCCAGGGCCACTTCCTTTAGTACTCTGGGATGTAGATTATCAGGCCCTGGGGATTTGTCAGCCTTTAGCCCCATTGATTTCCCTAGTACTATTTTTTTACCAATACTGGTTTCCTTCAGTTCCCCCCTCTCACTAGACCCTTGGTTCCCTAACATTTCTGGGAGGTTATCTGTGTCCTCCTTTGTGAAGGCAGAACCAAAGTATGTGTTTAATTGTTCTGCCATTTCTTTGTTCCCCATTGTAATTTCCCCCATTTCTGACTGTTAGGGACCGACATTTGTCTTCACTAATCTTTTTCTCTTGACATACTTATGGAAGCTTTTACAGTCAGTTTTTATGTTCCCTGCTAGTTTACTCTCATACTCTATTTTTCCCCTCTTAATCAATCTCTTTGTCCTCCATTGCTGAATTCTAAACTGCTCCCAATCCTCAGGCTTGCCGCTTTTTCTGGCAATTTTATATGTCTCCTCTTTGGATCTAATAATATCCCCACCATGTTTCATTCTGGGACCAGTCTTAAAGGATGGCTGCTTGGGAACAAGGGATAGCCCCTTCCACCATAACTGATGACACCTCTTTGGAACTGCACAGCAGAACAGGTACAACAGTAGCCCCATCACCACAGGGTGTGTCGTGGAGCAGGCGATTGGGATTCTGAAGTTGAGGTTCAGGTACCTCAACAGGTCTGGAGACTCCCTGTAATAGTCGCCAGACAGAGTATCCAGAATAACAGTGACATGCTGCGTCCTGCATAACATTGCTCAACAAAGAGGGCTGGAGTGCAGGAGGGAGAAGGCCTGCAGGACTCACCATCTGATGAGGAAGAGGATGGTGAGGAGGAAGGTGGAGGACATGACACATGGTGTGTGGATCATCTTGCGGTCCCAGATGCAAGGGATAGTCTCAGAGCTCGGTGTTACACATAGACACCGGCACTTGTACCACTCTGACCTGACCAGACCCCCTTGCACTAACGGTCCTGTAACCATCACTCCATTGCTTTCCCATCCTCCAACTTGTCACCTTGAAAATATTGATCCAACTTCCACACCTACGACATGAAAACCAGACACAGAAATTGCCTTGAAAGCAGAAGGCACACAAGAATGACAGAAGTGATAAAGGTCTTAATGTGCACCGAAAATCAAATCTTAACAAGTCAATTCGTGCAACACCCAGTGTGAACCCGAAGTGATCTATTTAGCCTCTCACGCCCTAGTTCTACCATTTCAATGAGGTGCTACTTCAGTGGCTTGAACAGAGATGGTGGTTTGCTGCTGTGTATCTTCCTCAGTCTCCTCCAATGCTCTCGGCCGACGACCTCTGGGTGCTGGAGCCCGTGACGGCCTTACAACTGACTGTTCCACCTGCACTTGTGCCAGGCCAGTCTGAGCCAGCTGGGGTTGAGGCACCATGGCAGGTATTAGTTGAGGGGGTGGCAATGGATGAGGTGTGTTGATGTCCTGAAAGAGGTCTGCACGTACTGCACCCGTTCCGCCAATCTCCTTCCCTCGGGGCAGTGGCACATCAGTCCTGCTGGTCTGTGGGAGAGCAGACTGGAGGAGGTGAGTGACTTCCTGGAAGCCCCGATCTACTCTGTCCACCACCTTCTCTAAGGTGGAACAGACGTTGGAGCCCAGTGTCTGCATTACAGTCGTATGAGCCTCTAGAAAGGCAACAATGGCTGGTAACAGTGACTCCTGCTGTTCTGGCCCAGCTGCAGTGTCCATGGAGGTGCCCCCATTCTCCATGGTCGATTGTAGAGTTGATAAACCCTGTGGAAGTATCCCACAGGTCGTGGACAGAAGTGGACTCCTCCATCATCCCTCCTATAATGGACAGAGTGCCTGGTAGGACTGCCATTACCGCACGCATTTGTTCTTGTGCCTTCAGTATTCTCCTTTTCATTGGACAAGGGCAGCAGGTACATGGGAACACCACCACCTGCACGTTCCCCTCCAAGTCACACACCATCCCGACTTGGAAATATATCGCCATTCCTTCATCGTCACTGGATCAAAATCCTGGAATTCCCCACCTAACAGCACAGTGGGAGAACCTTCACCACACGGACTGCAGCGGTTCAAGAAGGCGGCTCACCACCACCTTCTCAAGGGCAATAAGGGATGGGCAATAAATGCCGGCCTTGCCAGCGACCCCCACATCCCATGAATGAATATAAAAACAATTCAATGCTGAATACCGGTTTGAATGGCATACACCCAGAAGATTCCTGCACTGCCTGCCTCTTCCTACCCTTTCGGTTGGCCACCCACTTGCTATCCTGAACTCTGAGGCTGCGGGGTGATCACCTCCTGGAATATACAATCCAGGAAACCTCCAAGTTCCCTCACACTCTGCAGTGACTCCAGCTGCCCCTCAAGCTCAGAAACCCTCAGCTTGAGCTCGAGCAACTGGAGGTATTTCCTACACATGTGGCCCTCTGGGACATATGAAGCGTCCTGAAGTTCCCACATGGACAGGAATTGCAGGCAATGGGTCTCAGCTGCCCGTCCATTATATTTAGAAACCGTTTTTTTTCTAAACTCCCTTTTGATCCTGTAATTATTAATTTACTTACTGTTTACTTATTCCAATTAACCTCCCCTTTCATTCCGGTCTCTCAGAGCTCTTCCTCTCTGTTCACTCTCCTTCCCCCTTTACACCTAATTCCCCCTCTCACCAAATTCTCAACTTCCCACTCAGTTCACAATCCATTCCTCGTGTGCTTCAGCAGATAATCTTTTACTTTATACACCGAGTTTTTTTCAAAAAAATGTACTTTATTCATAAAATTTGCAACAATCCCTACAATACAGTCGTCATATCACATCCCAAATGTACACAATACAGATTATACAATTTGTAAGATACATAAAGTACAGGTCAAATATGATTCCAACAATACAGTTACACACCATGCATAATTACAGTTCATCACACTCGAGGGTGCCTCATCGCATCACAATCAATACAGATGATTGATTACAGATTGATTACATTTCATTACATAAATGTGTGTTTTACATTCTGCCCGAGGGGGTTTTTCCCTGATTGCAGCCCCTCGGTATACAATGATGGGAAGGCTCTAAACGGTTGCCTTTTCCCACAGAGACTTTGCGGTGGCCGCACCCAGCTTCAGTGCGTCCCTGAGCACGTAGTCCTGGACCTTGGAATGTGCCAGTCTGCAACACTCGGTCGAGGACAGCTCTTTGCACTGGAAGACCAGCAAGTTTCAGGCAGACCAAAGGGCGTCTTTCACCGAGTTCCAGCAGCAGCTGATGTCTTTCTCAGTGTGCGTCCCTGGGAACAGCCCGTAGAGCACAGTGTCCTGAGTTACGGAATTGCTCTTTATACATCTTTTGAGAACAGCAGTCATAACTGCTTAATCAGCTTCCAGCTCACAGTAAACACCCTCTATCAAGACAATCACTTCTAGCTGATTAACTGTTAACTCCCACTGACTTGCAGTTTCTTTTAAAGTTTATGTTAAATTTTAAACTAAATAATAAACAGACAGAGGGATAGATGGGAAGTATTACTTTCCACAGATAGAGTGAGATGGGAAGTATTACTTTCCACACGGTTAGTGTGAGATGGGAATTATTACTTTACATAGAGATAGGTTTAGATGGGAATTATTACTTTACATAGAGATAGGATGAGATGGGATGTATTACTTTTAATAGAGATAGGTTTAGATGGGAAGTATTACTTTACACAGAGATAGGTTTAGATGGGAAGTATTACTTTACACGGAGATAGGATGAGATGGGAAGTATTACTTTACACAGATATGATGTGGAGATGCCGGTGATGGACTGGGGTGGACAAATGTAAGGAATCTTACAACGCCAGGTCATAGTCCAACAGTTTTATTTGAAAATCACAAACTTTCAGAGCTTACCTCCTTCGTCAAGTGAGTGAGTGAAGGATTCTAAAATCTCATAGCATATATTAGCCTGGGAGATGATCACAGCAATCAAAGGTGTCGTTGGTGTTCAGACAGGTTAGCCATGGAAAACATTACATCCAAGTATACTGAATACACAATGGGTTAGATTACAGAGACAGAGAGAGAAAGAGACCCGAAAGGCAGAGAGAGAGAATGTCCAGTTGTATTAAAAACAGATAACTTTTTGTTCGCTGGTGGGGTTACGTGTAGCGTGACATGAACCCAAGGTCCCGGTTGAGGCCGTCCTCATGGGTGCGGAACTTGGCTATCAATGTCTGCTCGACGATTTTGCGTTGTCGTGCGTCTCGAAGGCTGCCTTGGAGAGCGCTTACCCGAAGATCGGTGGCTGAATGTTCTTGACTGCTAAAGTGTTCCCCGACTGGGAGGGAACCCTCCTGTCTGGCGATTGTTGCGCGGTGTCCGTTCATCCATTGTCGCAGTGTCTGCATGGTCTCGCCAATGTACCATGCTCTGGGGCATCCTTTCCTGCAACGTATGAGGTAGACAACATTGGCCGAGTCGCAGGAGTATGAACCATGTACCTGGTGGGTGGTGTCCTCTTGTGTCGATGATCTGGCATGTCTTGCAGAGGATGCCGTGGCAGGGTTGTGTGGTGTCATGGACGCTGTTCTCCTGAAGGCTGGGTAATTTGCTGCGAACGATGGTCTGTTTGAGGTTGGGTGGCTGTTTGAAGGCGAGTAGTGGAGGTGTGGGGATGGCCATAGCGAGGTGTTCGTCGTCATCGATGACATGTTGAAGGCTGCGGAGGACATGGCGTAGTTCCTCCGCTCCGGGGAAGTACTGGACGACGAAGGGTACTCTGTTGGTTGCGTCCTGTGTTTGTCTTCTGAGGAGGTCTATGCGATTCTTCGCTGTGGCCCGTCGGAACTGTCGATCGACGAGTCGAGCGTCATATCCCATTCTTACGAGGGCGTCTTTCAGCATCTGTAGGTGTCCATCGAGTTCCTCCTCGTCTGAGCAGATTCTGTGTATTCGCAGGGCCTATCCATAGGGGATGGCCTCTTTGACGTGGTTGGGGTGGAACCTGGAAAAGTGGAGCAGCCCAAGATTTCAGCAGCGAACCCAATGAGACAATTAACGATCCGGAACAGCAGACAGAGGGATCCGCGGTACAGTAACCGAAGAAGAAAGAGTCAAACTGGACTCCTCCGGAGGGTCGCTGCCCTAAGCTTGACATGTATGCTCAAGCTGTCAGGAGATGCGTCAACGCCAGATTCATCAGCCGCACTCACAAGACAGTCCAGAATGTCACCCGAGCACAATGCAACGCCATCGACGCTCTCAAGACCAACCGCAACATCGTCATCAAACCAGCGGACAAAGGAGGAGCCATCATCATACAGAACAGAACGGACTATTGCAAAGAAGCATACCGACAACCAGGAACACTACAGACGGTTACCCGCAGATCCGACCAAAGAACACACCCACCAGCTCAACAAACTGATCAAGACCTTCGATCCAGACCTTCAAATCATCCTACGCGCTCTCATCCCACGTACTCCCCGCGTGGGAGACTTCTACTGCCTCCCAAAGATACACAAAGCCAACACACCCGGACGTCCTATCGTATCAGGCAATGGAGCCCTGTGTGAGAACCTCTCTGGATACGTCGAGGGCATCCTGAAACCCATCGTACAGGGAACCCCCAGCTTCTGTCGCGACACTACAGACTTCCTTGAAAAACTCAGTACCCACGGACCAGTTGAACCAGGAACACTTCTCACCACGATGGACGTCTCGGCACTCTACACCAGTATCCCCCACGATGACGGCATCGCTGCAACAGCCTCAGTACTCAACACCAACAACAGCCAATCTCCAGACGCCATCCTACAACTCATCCGCTTCATCCTGGATCACAATGTCTTCACCTTCGATAACCAGTTCTTTACCCAAACACACGGAACAGCCATGGGGACCAAATTCGCACCCCAATACGCCAACATTTTCATGCACAAGTTCGAGCAGGACTTCTTCACTGCACAGGACCTCCAACCAACGCTATACACCAGATACATCGACGACATTTTCTTCCTATGGACCCATAGCGAAGAATCATTGAAGAGACTACACGATAACATCAACAAGTTCCATCCCACCATCAAGCTCACCATGGACTACTCCTCAGAATCGGTTTCTTTCTTGGACACACAAATCTCCATCAAAGACGGGCACCTCAGCACCTCACTCTACTGCAAGCCCACGGACAACCTCATGATGCTCCACTTTTCCAGCTTCCACCCTAACCACATCAAAGAGGCCATCCCCTATACTGCGAATACACAGGATCTGCTCAGACGAGGAGGAACGCGATGGACACCTACAGACGCTGAAAGACGCCCTCGTAAGAATGGGATATGACGCTCGACTCGTCGATCGACAGTTCCGACGGGCCACAGCGAAGAATCGCATAGACCTCCTCAGAAGACAAACACAGGACGCAACCAACAGAGTACCCTTCGTCGTCCAGTACTTCCCCAGAGCAGAGAAACTATGCCATGTTCTCCACAGCCTTCAACATGTCATCGATGACGACGAACACCTCGCTAAGGCCATCCCCACACCTTCACTACTCACCTTCAAACAGCCACCCAACCTCAAACAGACCATCGTTCGCAGCAAATTACCCAGCTTTCAGGAGAACAGCGTCTACGACACCACACAACCCTGCCACGGCAACCTCTGCAAGACATGCCAGATCATTGACACAGATACCACCATCACACGAGAGGACACCACCCACCAGGTACATGGTTCATACTCCTGTGACTCGGCCAACGTTGTCTACCTCATACGTTGCAGGAAAGGATGCCCCAGAGCATGGTACATTGGCGAGACCATGCAGACACTGCGACAACGGATGAACGGACATCGCGCAACAATCGCCAGACAGGAGGGTTCCCTCCCAGTCGGGGAACACTTTAGCAGTCAAGGACATTCAGCCACCGATCGTCGGGTAAGCGTTCTCCAAGGCGGCCTTCGAGACACACGACAACGCAAAATCGTTGAGCAGAAATTGATAGCCAAGTTCCGCACCCATGAGGACGGCCTCAACCGGGATCTTGGGTTCATGTCACACTACACGTAACCCCACCAGCGGAAAAAAAAGTTAGCTGTTTTTAATACAACTGGACATTCTCTCTCTCTGCCTTTCGGGTCTCTTTCACTCTCTGGCTTTGTAATCTGACCCATTGTGTATTCAGTGTACTGGGATGTAATGTTTTCCATGGCTAACCTGTCTGAACACCAACGACACCTTTGATTGCTGTGATCGTCTCCCAGGCTAATATATGCTATGGAGGAAGGAGGTAAGCTCTGAAAGCTTGTGATTTTCAAATAAAACTGTTGGACTATAACCTGGTGTTGTAAGATTCCTTACATTTACACAGATAGATTGAGATGGGAAGTATTACTTTCTACTCGGTTAGGGTGAGATGGGAAGTATTACTTTCCATACGGTTAGGGTGAGATGGGAAGTATTACTTTCCACAGAGATCGGGTGAGATGGGAAGTATTACTTTGCACAGATAGAGTGAGATGGGAAGTATTACTTTCCACACGGTTAGTACAAGATGGGAATTATTACTTTCCATCGAGATTGGGTTAGATGGGAAGTATTACTTCACACAGAGATAGGGTGAGATGAGAACTATTACTTTACACAGATAGAGTGAGATGGGAAGTATTACTTTACACAGATAGAGTGAGATGGGAAGTATTACTTTACACAGATAGAGTGAGATGGGAAGTATTACTTTACACAGATAGAGTGAGATGGGAAGTATTACTTTACACAGATAGAGTGAGATGGGAAGTATTACTTTACACAGATAGAGTGAGATGGGAAGTATTACTTTACACAGATAGAGTGAGATGGGAAGTATTACTTTACACAGATAGAGTGAGATGGGAAGTATTACTTTCCACACGGTTAGTGCGAGATGAGAAGTATTACTTTCCACATGGTTAGTATAAGATGGGAATTATTACTTTCCATCGAGATTGGGTTAGATGGGAAGTATTACATTACACAGAGATAGGGTGAGATGGGAAGTATTACTTTCCACACGGTTAGGGTGAGGTGAGAAGTATTACTTTCCACATGGTTAGGGTGAAATGGGAAGTATTACTTTACACACGGTTAGGGTGAGAAGGGAAGCATTACTTTCCACACGGTTAGGGTGAGGTGAGAAGTATTACTTTCCACACGGTTAGGGTGAGATGGGAATATTTATTTTATAAAGAAGAAGGGTTAGATGGGAAGTATTACTTTGCACAGATAGAATGAGATGGGAAGTATTACTTTACACACGGTTGGGGTGAGATGGGAAGAATTATTTTACACAGATAGAGTGAGATGGGAAGTATTACTTTACACAGAGATAGGGTGAGATGGGAAGTATTACTTTACACAGGGTTAGGGTGAGATGGGAAGTATTACTTTACACAGAGATAGGGTGAGATGGGAAGTATTACTTTACACAGAGATAGGGTGAGATGGGAAGTATTACTTTACACAGAGATAGGGTGAGATGGGAAGTATTACTTTACACAGGGTTAGGGTGAGATGGGAAGTATTACTTTACACAGAGATAGGGTGAGATGGGAAGTATTACTTTACACAGAGATAGGGTGAGATGGGAAGTATTACTTTACACAGAGATAGGGTGAGATGGGAAGTATTACTACACACAGAGATAGGGTGAGATGGGAAGTATTACTTTACACAGAGATAGGGTGAGATGGGAAGTATTACTACACACAGAGATAGGGTGAGGTGGGAAGTATTACTTTACACAGAGATAGGGTGAGATGGGAAGTATTACTTTCCACAGAGATAGGGTGAGATGGGAAGTATTACTTTACACAGAGATAGGGTGAGATGGGAAGTATTACTTTACACAGGGTTAGGGTGAGATGGGAAGTATTACTTTCCACACAGATATGATGTGGAGATGCCGGTGATGGACTGGGGTGGACAAATGTAAGGAATCTTACAACACCAGGTTATAGTCCAACAAATTTATTTTAAAATCACAAGCTTTCGGAGATTATCTCCTTCGTCAGATGATTGAATGAAAAGGTTCTCAAATCGCATATCTTATACGATGTTGGGACAGCATCACACCAATCAAAAGGTGTCGTTGTTATTCAAACAGGCCAGTCACGGAGAACAGCACGTCCCAGTACACTCGATATACATTGTGTCTTTTACACAGGCAGGCAGAAAGAAACTCAAAATGGCAGAGAGAGAGAGAGAATTTTAAAAAACATATAAATTTTTTCCCCCTTTTTGCTGGTGGGGTTACGTGTAGCGTGACATGAACCCAAGATCCCGGTTGAGGCCGTCCTCATGGGTGCGGAACTTGGCTATCAACTTCTGCTCGACGATTTTGCGTTGTCGTGTGTCTCGAAGGCCGCCTTGGAGAACGCTTACCCGAAGATCGGTGGCTGAATGTCCTTGACTGCTAAAGTGTTCCCCGACTGGGAGGGAACCCTCCTGTTTGGCGATTGTTGCGCGGTGTCCGTTCATCCGTTGTCGCAGCGTCTGCATGGTCTCGCCAATGTACCATGCTCCGGGGCATCCTTTCCTGCAACGTATGAGGGAAACAACGTTGGCCGAGTCACAGGAGTATGAACCATGTACCTGGTGGGTGGTGTCCTCTCGTGTGATGGTGGTATCCGTGTCGATGATCTGGCATGTCTTGCAGAGGTTGCCGTGGCAGGGTTGTGTGGTGTCGTGGACGCTGTTCTCCTGAAAACTGGGTAACTTGCTGCGAACGATGGTCTGTTTGAGGTTGGGTGGCTGTTTAAAGGCGAGCAGTGGAGGCGTGGGGATGGCCTTAGCGAGGTGTTCGTCGTCATCGATGACATGTTGAAGGCTGCGGAGAACATGGTGTAGTTTCTCCGCTCCAGGGAAGTACTGGACGACGAAGGGTACTCTGTTGGTTGCGTCCCGTGTTTGTCTTCTGAGGAGGTCTATGCGATTCTTCGCTGTGGCCCGTCGGAACTGTCGATCGACAAGTCGAGCGTCATATCCCGTTCTTACGAGGGCGTCTTTCAGCGTCTGTAGGTGTCCATCGCGTTCCTCCTCGTCTGAGCAGATCCTGTGTATTCGTAGGGCCTGTCCATCGGGGATGGCCTCTTTGACGTGGTTGGGGTGGAAGCTGGAAAAGTGGAGCATCGTGAGGTTGTCCGTGGGCTTGCGGTAGAGTGAGGTGCTGAGGTGCCCGTCTTTGATGGAGATTTGTGTGTCCAAGAAAGAAACCGATTCTGAGGAGTAGTCCATGGTGAGTTTGATGGTGGGATGGAACTTGTTGATGTTATCGTGTAGTCTCTTCAGTGATTCTTCGCCGTGGGTCCATAGGAAGAAAATGTCGTCGATGTATCTGGTGTATAGCGTTGGTTGGAGGTCCTGTGCAGTGAAGAAGTCGTGCTCGAACTTGTGCATGAAAATGTTGGCGTATTGGGGTGCGAATTTGGTCCCCATGGCTGTTCCGTGTGTTTGGGTAAAGAACTGGTTATTGAAGGTGAAGACATTGTGATCCAGGATGAAGCGGATGAGTTGTAGGATGGCGTCTGGAGATTGGCTGTTGTTGGTGTTGAGTACAACGCAAAATCGTCGAGCTGAAGTTGATAGCCAAGTTCCGCACCCATGAGGACGGCCTCAACCGGGATCTTGAGTTCATGTCACGCTACACGTAACCCCACCAGCAAAAAGGGGGAAAAATTTATATGTTTTTTAAAATTCTCTCTCTCTCTCTCTCTCTCTGCCATTTTAAGTTTCTTTCTGCCTGCCTGTGTAAAAGACACAATGTATATCGAGTGTACTGGGACGTGCTGTTCTCCGTGACTGGCCTGTTTGAATAACAACGACACCTTTTGATTGGTGTGATGCTGTCCCAACATCGTATAAGATATGCGATTTGAGAACCTTTTCATTCAATCATCTGACGAAGGAGATAATCTCCGAAAGCTTGTGATTTTAAAATAAATTTGTTGGACTATAACCTGGTGTTGTAAGATTCCTTACATTTGTCCACACAGATAGGGGGAGATGGGAAATATTACTTTACACAGAGATAGGGTGAGATGGGAAGTATTACTTTGCACAGAGATAGAGTGAGATGGGAAGTATTACTTTACAGAGAGATAGGGTGAGATGGGAAGTATTACTTTGCACAGAGTGAGATGGGAACTATTACTTTCCACACGGTTAGGGTGAGATGGGAAGTATTACTTTCCACACAGATAGGGGGAGATGGGAAATATTACTTTACACAGAGATAGGGTGAGATGGGAAGTATTACTTTACACAGAGATAGGGTCAGATGGGAATTATTACTTTACACAGAGATAGGGTTTGATGGGAAGTATTACTTTCCACGTAGTTAGGGTGAGGAGGGAAGTGTTACTTTCCACACGGTTAGAGTGAGATGGGAATATTTATTTTATAAAGAGAAAGGGTTAGATGGGAAGTATTACTTGGAACAGATAGAGTGAGATGGGAAGTATTACTTTACACACGGTTGGGGTGAGATGGGAAGTATTACTTTCCGCACGGTGAGTATAAGATGGGAATTATTACTTTCCACAGAGATTGGGTTAGATGGGAAGTATTACATTACACAGAGATAGGGTGAGATGGGAAGTATTACTTTACCCAGAGATAGGATGAGATGGGAAGTATTACTTTACACACGGTTGGGGTGAGATGGGAAATAATACTTTACACATGGTTAGGGTGAGATGGGAAGTATTACTGTCCACACGGTTAGGGTGAGATGAGAAGTATTACTTTCCACATGGTTAGGATGAGTTAGGAAGTATTACTTTCCATACGGTTAGGGTGAGATGGGAAGTATTACTTTCCACACGGTTAGGGTGAGATGGGAATATTTATTTTAGAAAGAGAGAGGGTGAGATGGGAAGTATTAATTTACACAGATAGAGTGAGATGTGAAGTATTACTTTCCACACAGTTAGGGTGAGATGGGAAGTATTACTTTCCACACGGTTTGGGTGAGATGGGAAGTATTACTTCACGCAGAGAAAGGGTGAGATGAGAACTATTACTTTACACAGATAGAGTGAGATGGGAAGTATTACTTTCCACACAGTTAGGGTGAGCTGGGGAGTATTACTTTCCACACGGTTTGGGTGAGATGAGAAGTATTACTTTCCACACGATTGGTGTGAGATGGGAATTATTACTGTACACAGAGATAGGGTTAGATGGGAAGTATTACTTTACACATGGTTGGGGTGGGATGGGAAGTATCACTTTGCACAGATGGAATGCGATGGGAAGTATTACTTTCCACACAGTTAGGGTGAGATGGGAAGTATTACTTGCCACATGGTTAGGGTGAGATTGGAAGTGTTACTTTCCACACGGTTAGGGTGAGATGGGAATTATTACTTTACACAGAGATAGGGTTTGATGGGATGTATTACTTTCCACATGGTTAGGGTGAGGAGGAAACTATTACTTTCCACACGGTTAGAGTGAGATGGGAATATTTATTTTATGAAGAGAAATGGTTAGATGGGAAGTATTACTTGGAACAGATGGAGTGAGATGGGAAGTATTACTTGCCACACGATTTGGGTGAGATGGGAAGTATTACTTTGCACAGATAGAGTGAGATGGGAAGTACTACTTTCCACACGGTTAGGGTGAGATGGGAAGTATTACTTTCCACACCGTTAGGGTGAGATGGGAAGTATTACTTCACACTGAGAAAGGGTGAGATGGGAAGTATTACTTTGTATGGATAGAGTGAGAGAGGAAAAATTATTTTACACACGGTTAGGGGTGAGATGGAATTGTAACTTTACACAGAGATAGGGTGAGATGGGAAGTATTAATTTGCACAGATAGAGTGAGAGGCGAAGTATTACTTTCCACACGATTTGGGTGAGATGGGAAGTATTACTTTCCACATGATTAGGATGAGTTCGGAAGTATTACTTTCCAAACGGTTAGGGTGAGATGGGAAGTATTACTTTCCACGCGGTTAGGGTGAGATGGGAATATTTATTTTAGAAAGAGAGAGGGTGAGATGGGAAGTATTACTTTCCGCACGGTGAGTATAAGATGGGAATTATTACTTTCCATAGAGATTGTGTTAGATGAGAAGTATTACATTACACAGAGATAGGATGAGATGGGAAGTATTACTTTACACACGGTTGGGGTGAGATGGGAAGTATTACTTTGCACAGATAGAGTGCGATGGGAAGTATTACTTTCCACACGGTTAGGGTGAGATGAGAAATATTACTTTCCACACAATTAGTGTGAGATGGGAATCATTACTTTACACAGAGATATGGTTTGATGGGAAGTATTACTTTACAAAGTGATAGGGTGAGATGGGAAGTATTACTTTGCACAGTTAGTGTGAGATGGGAAGTATTACTTTCCACACGGTTCGGGTGAGATGGGAAGTATTACTTTCCACACGGTTCAGGTGAGATGGGAAATATTACTTTCCACACGATTAGTGTGAGATGGGAATTATTACTTTACACAGAGATATGGTTTGATGGGAAGTATTACTTTGCACAGATAGAGTGAGATGGGAAGTATTACTTTACACACGGTTGGGGTGAGATGGGAAGTATTACTTTACATTGAAAGAGTGAGATGGGAAGTATTACTTTCCATCCGGTTCGGGTGAGATGAGAAGTATTACTTTCCGCACGGTGAGTATAAGATGGGAATTATTACTTTCCATAGAGATTGGGTTAGATGGGAAGTATTACATTACACAGAGATAGGGTGAAATGGGAAATATTACTTTACCCAGAGATAGGATGAGACGGGAAATATTACGTTACACAGATAGAGTGAGATGGGAAATATTACTTCCGACACAGTTAGTGTGAAATCGGAAGTATTTCTTTCCACACGGTTAAGGTGAGTTTGGAAGTATTACTCTGCACACGGTTAGTGTGAGATGGGAAGTATTACTTTACACAAGGTTAGTGTGAGATGGGAAGTATTACTTTGCACAGATAGAGTGAGATTGAAAATATTACTTTCCACGCAGTTAGGGTGAGATGGGAAGTATTCCTTTCCGTTCGGGTGAGATGGGAAGTATTACTTTCCACACGGTTCGGGTGAGATGGGAATATTTATTTTATAAAGAGATAGGGTTAGATGGGAAGTATTACTTTCCACAGAGATAGGGTGAGATGGGTAGTATTACTTTCCACACTTTTAGGGTGTGATGGGAATTGTTACTTTACACAGATAGAGTGAGATGGGAAGTATTATTTTCCACACCGTCAGGGTGAGATGGGAAGTATCACTTTCCACAGGGATAGGGTGAGATGGGAACTATTACTTTCCACATGGTGCGGGTGAGATGGGAAGTATTACTTTCCACACGGTTAGGGTGAGATGGGAAGTATTACTTTGCACAGATAGAGTGAGATGGGAAGTATTACTTTCCACACAGTTAGGGTGAGATGGTAAGTATTGCTTTCCACATGGTTAGGGTGAGATGGGAAGTATTACTTTCCACACGGTTCGGGTGAGATGGGAAGTATTACTTTCCACATGGTTCGGGTGAGATGAGAAATATTACTTTCCACACGGTTCGGGTGAGATGGGAAGTATTACTTTCCACACGGTTAGGGTGAGATGGGAAGTATTACTTTCCACACGGTTCGGGTGAGATGGGAAGTATTACTTTCCACACGATTAGTGTTAGATGGGAATTATTACTTTACACAGAGATATGGTTTGATGGGAAGTATTACTTTACAAAGTGGTAGGGTGAGATGGAAAGTATTACTTTGCACACGGTTAGGGTGAGATGGGAAGTATTACTTTCCACACAGTTAGGGTGAGATGGGAAGTATTGCTTTCCACATGGTTAGGGTGAGATGGGAAGTATTACTTTCCACACAGTTAGGGTGAGATGGGAAGTATTGCTTTCCACATGGTTAGGGTGAGATGGGAAGTATTACTTTCCACACAGTTTGGGTGAGATGGGAAGTATTGCTTTCCACATGGTTAGGGTGAGATGGGAAGTATTACTTTCCACACCATTAGGGTGAGATGGGAAGTATTATTTTACACACGGTTGGGGTGAGATGTGAAGTATTACTTTCCACACCGTTAAGGTGAGATGGGAAGTATTACTTTGCACAGAGATAAGGTGAGATGAGAACTATTACTTTACACAGAGATCGGGTGAGATGGGAAGTATTACATTGCACAGAGATAGGGTGATGTGGGAAGTATTACTTTGCACAGATAGAGTGAGATCAGAAGTATTACTTTCCACACGGTGAGTGTGAGATGGGAATTATTACTTTACACAGAGATAGGGTTAGATGGGAAGTATTACTTTCCACACGGTTAGGGTGAGATGGGAAGTATTACATTACACAGAGATATGGTTTGATGGGAAGTATTACTTTACCCAGAGATAGGATGAGATGGGAAGTATTACTTTACACACGGTTGGGGTGAGATGGGAAGTATTACTTTCCACACGGTTCGGGTGAGATGGGAAGTATTACTTTCCACACGGTTAGGGTGAGATGAGAAATATTACTTTCCACACGATTAGTGTGAGATGGGAATTATTACTTTACACAGAGATATGGTTTGATGGGAAGTATTACTTTGCACAGATAGAGTGAGATGGGAAGTATTACTTTACACACGGTTGGGGTGAGATGGGAAGTATTACTTTGCACACGGTTAGGGTGAGATGGGAAGTATTACTTTCCATCCGGTTCGGGTGAGATGAGAAGTATTACTTTCCGCACGGTGAGTATAAGATGGGAATTATTACTTTCCATAGAGATTGGGTTAGATGGGAAGTATTACATTACACAGAGATAGGGTGAAATGGGAAATATTACTTTACCCAGAGATAGGATGAGACGGGAAATATTACGTTACACAGATAGAGTGAGATGGGAAATATTACTTCCGACACAGTTAGTGTGAGATCGGAAGTATTTCTTTCCACACGGTTAAGGTGAGTTTGGAAGTATTACTCTGCACACGGTTAGTGTGAGATTGGAAGTATTACTTTACACAAGGTTAGTGTGAGATGGGAAGTATTACTTTGCACAGTTAGAGTGAGATTGAAAATATTACTTTCCACGCAGTTAGGGTGAGATGGGAAGTATTCCTTTCCACTCGGTTCGGGTGAGATGGGAAGTATTACTTTCCACACGGTTCGGGTGAGATGGGAATATTTATTTTATAAAGAGATAGGGTTAGATGGGAAGTATTACTTTCCACAGAGATAGGGTGAGATGGGTAGTATTACTTTCCACACTTTTAGGGTGTGATGGGAATTGTTACTTTACACAGATAGAGTGAGATGGGAAGTATTATTTTCCACACCGTTGGGGTGAGATGGGAAGTATTACTTTACACACGGTTAGGGTGAGATGGGAAGTATTACTTTCCACAGGGATAGGGTGAGATGGGAACTATTACTTTCAACATGGTTCGGGTGAGATGGGAAGTATTACTTTCCACACGGTTAGGGTGAGATGGGAAGTATTACTTTGCACAGATAGAGTGAGATGGGAAGTATTACTTTCCACACAGTTAGGGTGAGATGGTAAGTATTGCTTTCCACATGGTTAGGGTGAGATGGGAAGTATTACTTTCCACACGGTTCGGGTGAGATGGGAAGTATTACTTTCCACACGGTTCGGGTGAGATGAGAAATATTACTTTCCACACGGTTCGGGTGAGATGGGAAGTATTACTTTCCACACGGTTAGGGTGAGATGGGAAGTATTACTTTCCACACGGTTCGGGTGAGATGGGAAGTATTACTTTCCACACGATTAGTGTTAGATGGGAATTATTACTTTACACAGAGATATGGTTTGATGGGAAGTATTACTTTACAAAGTGGTAGGGTGAGATGGGAAGTATTACTTTGCACACGGTTAGGGTGAGATGGGAAGTATTACTTTCCACACAGTTAGGGTGAGATGGGAAGTATTACTTTCCACACAGTTTGGGTGAGATGGGAAGTATTGCTTTCCACACCATTAGGGTGAGATGGGAAGTATTATTTTACACACGGTTGGGGTGAGATGTGAAGTATTACTTTCCACACCGTTAAGGTGAGATGGGAAGTATTACTTTGCACAGAGATAAGGTGAGATGAGAACTATTACTTTACACAGAGATAGGGTGATGTGGGAAGTATTACTTTGCACAGATAGAGTGAGATCGGAAGTATTACTTTCCACATGGTCAGGGTGAGATGAGAAGTATTACTTTCCACACGGTGAGTGTGAGATGGGAATTATTACTTTACACAGAGATAGGGTTAGATGGGAAGTATTACTTTCCACATGGTTCGGGTGAGATGGGAAGTATTACTTTCCACACGGTTAGGGTGAGATGGGAAGTATTACTTTGCACAGATAGAGTGAGATGGGAAGTATTACTTTCCACACAGTTAGGGTGAGATGGTAAGTATTGCTTTCCACATGGTTAGGGTGAGATGGGAAGTATTACTTTCCACACGGTGAGTGTGAGATGGGATTTATTACTTTGCACAGATAGAGTGAGATGGGAAGTATTACTTTCCACACAGTTAGGGTGAGATGGTAAGTATTGCTTTCCACATGGTTAGGGTGAGATGGGAAGTATTACTTTCCACACGGTTCGGGTGAGATGGGAAGTATTACTTTCCACATGGTTCGGGTGAGATGAGAAATAATACTTTCCACACGGTTCGGGTGAGATGGGAAGTATTACTTTCAACACGGTTCGGGTGAGATGGGAAGTATTACTTTCCACGCGGTTAGGGTGAGATGGGAAGTATTACTTTCCACACGGTTCGGGTGAGATGGGAAGTATTACTTTCCACACGATTAGTGTTAGATGGGAATTATTACTTTACACAGAGATATGGTTTGATGGGAAGTATTACTTTACAAAGTGGTAGGGTGAGATGGGAAGTATTACTTTGCACACGGTTAGGGTGAGATGGGAAGTATTACTTTCCACACAGTTAGGGTGAGATGGGAAGTATTATTTTACACACAGTTGGGGTGAGATGTGAAGTATTACTTTCCACACCGTTAAGGTGAGATGGGAAGTATTACTTTGCACAGAGATAAGGTGAGATGAGAACTATTACTTTACACAGAGATAGGGTGAGATGGGAAGTATTACATTACACAGAGATAGGGTGATGTGGGAAGTATTACTTTGCACAGATAGAGTGAGATCGGAAGTATTACTTTCCACATGGTCAGGGTGAGATGAGAAGTCTTACTTTCCACACGGTGAGTGTGAGATGGGAATTATTACTTTACACAGAGATAGGGTTAGATGGGAAGTATTACTTTCCACACGGTTAGGGTGAGATGGGAAGTATTACATTACACAGAGATAGGGTGAGATGGGAAGTATTACTTTACCCAGAGATAGGATGAGATGGGAAGTATTACTTTACACACGGTTGGGGTGAGATGGGAAGTATTACTTTGCACAGATAGAGTGCGATGGGAAGTATTACTTTCCACACGGTTCGGGTGAGATGAGAAATATTACTTTCCACACAATTAGTGTGAGATGGGAATTATTACTTTACACAGAGATATGGTTTGATGGGAAGTATTACTTTACAAAGTGATAGGGTGAGATGGGAAGTATTACTTTGCACAGTTAGTGTGAGATGGGAAGTATTACTTTCCACACGGTTCGGGTGAGATGGGAAGTATTACTTTCCACACGGTTCGGGTGAGATGGGAAATATTACTTTCCACACGATTAGTGTGAGATGGGAATTATTACTTTACACAGAGATATGGTTTGATGGGAAGTATTACTTTGCACAGATAGGATGAGATGGGAAGTATTACTTTACACACGGTTGGGGTGAGATGGGAAGTATTACTTTGCACAGATAGAGTGCGATGGGAAGTATTACTTTCCACACGGTTAGGGTGAGATGAGAAATATTACTTTCCACACAATTAGTGTGAGATGGGAATTATTACTTTACACAGAGATATGGTTTGATGGGAAGTATTACTTTACAAAGTGATAGGGTGAGATGGGAAGTATTACTTTGCACAGTTAGTGTGAGATGGGAAGTATTACTTTCCACACGGTTCGGGTGAGATGGGAAGTATTACTTTCCACACGGTTAGGGTGAGATGAGAAATATTACTTTCCACACGATTAGTGTGAGATGGGAATTATTACTTTACACAGAGATATGGTTTGATGGGAAGTATTACTTTGCATAGATAGAGTGAGATGGGAAGTATTACTTTACGCACGGTTGGGGTGAGATGGGAAGTATTAATTTGCACACGGTTAGGGTGAGATGGGAAGTATTACTTTCCATCCGGTTCGGGTGAGATGAGAAGTATTACTTTCCGCACGGTGAGTATAAGATGGGAATTATTACTTTCCATAGAGATTGGGTTAGATGGGAAGTATTACATTACACAGAGATAGGGTGACATGGGAAATATTACTTTACCCAGAGATAGGATGAGACGGGAAATATTACGTTACACAGATAGAGTGAGATGGGAAATATTACTTCCGACACAGTTAGTGTGAGATCGGAAGTATTTCTTTCCACACGGTTAAGGTGAGTTTGGAAGTATTACTCTGCACACGGTTAGTGTGAGATGGGAAGTATTACCTTACACAAGGTTATTTTGAGATGGGAAGTATTACTTTGCACAGATAGAGTGAGATTGAAAATATTACTTTCCACGCAGTTTAGGTGAGATGGGAAGTATTCCTTTCCACTCGGTTCGGGTGAGATGGGAAGTATTACTTTCCACACGGTTCGGGTGAGATGGGAATATTTATTTTATAAAGAGATAGGGTTAGATGGGAAGTATTACTTTCCACAGAGATAGGGTGAGGTGGGTAGTATTACTTTCCACACTTTTAGGGTGTGATGGGAATTGTTACTTTACACAGATAGAGTGAGATGGGAAGTATTATTTTCCACACCGTTAGGGTGAGATGGGAAGTATTACTTTACACACGGTTAGGGTGAGATGGGAAGTATCACTTTCCACAGGGATAGGGTGAGATGGGAACTATTACTTTCCACATGGTTCGGGTGAGAAGGGAAGTATTACTTTCCACACGGTTAGGGTGAGATGGGAAGTATTACTTTGCACAGATAGAGTGAGATGGGAAGTATTACTTTCCACACAGTTAGGGTGAGATGGTAAGTATTGCTTTCCACATGGTTAGGGTGAGATGGGAAGTATTACTTTCCACACGGTTCGGGTGAGATGGGAAGTATTACTTTCCACATGGTTCGGGTGAGATGAGAAATATTACTTTCCACACGGTTCGGGTGAGATGGGAAGTATTACTTTCCACACGGTTAGGGTGAGATGGGAAGTATTACTTTCCACACGGTTCGGGTGAGATGGGAAGTATGACTTTGCACACGATTAGTGTGAGATGGGAATTATTACTTTACACAGAGATATGGTTTGATGGGAAGTATTACTTTACAAAGTGGTAGGGTGAGATGGGAAGTATTACTTTGCACACGGTTAGGGTGAGATGGGAAGTATTACTTTGCACACGGTTAGGGTGAGATGGGAAGTATTACTTTCCATCCGGTTCGGGTGAGATGAGAAGTATTACTTTCCGCACGGTGAGTATAAGATGGGAATTATTACTTTCCATAGAGATTGGGTTAGATGGGAAGTATTACATTACACAGAGATAGGGTGACATGGGAAATATTACTTTACCCAGAGATAGGATGAGACGGGAAATATTACGTTACACAGATAGAGTGAGATGGGAAATATTACTTCCGAATCAGTTAGTGTGAGATCGGAAGTATTTCTTTCCACACGGTTAAGGTGAGTTTGGAAGTATGACTTTACACAAGGTTAGTGTGAGATGGGAAGTATTACTTTGCACAGATAGAGTGAGATTGAAAATATTACTTTCCACGCAGTTAGGGTGAGATGGGAAGTATTCCTTTCCACTCGGTTCGGGTGAGGTGGGAAGTATTACTTTCCACACGGTTCGGGTGAGATGGGAATATTTATTTTATAAAGAGATAGGGTTAGATGGGAAGTATTACTTTCCACAGAGATAGGGTGAGATGGGTAGTATTACTTTCCACACTTTTAGGGTGTGATGGGAAGTATTACTTTCCACACTTTTAGGGTGTGATGGGAAGTATTACTTTCCACACGGTTCGGGTGAGATGGGAAGTATTACTTTCCACACTTTTAGGGTGTGATGGGAAGTATTACTTTCCACACGGTTCGGGTGAGATGGGAAGTATTACTTTCCACACGGTTAGGGTGAGATGGGAAGTATTACTTTCCACACGGTTCGGGTGAGATGGAAAGTATTACTTTCCACACTTTTAGGGTGTGATGGGAAGTATTACTTTCCACACGGTTCGGGTGAGATGGGAAGTATTACTTTCCACACGGTTAGGGTGAGATGGGAAGTATTACTTTCCACACGGTTCGGGTGAGATGGGAAGTATTACTTTCCACACTTTTAGGGTGTGATGGGAAGTATTACTTTCCACACGGTTCGGGTGAGATGGGAAGTATTACTTTCCACACTTTTAGGGTGTGATGGGAAGTATTACTTTCCACACGGTTCGGGTGAGATGGAAAGTATTACTTTCCACACGGTTAGGGTGAGATGGGAAGTATTACTTTCCACATGGTTCGGGTGAGATGGGAAGTATTACTTTCCACACGGTTAGGGTGAGATGGGAAGTATTAATTTCCACACAGTTAGGGTGAGATGGTAAGTATTACTTTCCACACGGTTAGGGTGAGATGGGAAGTATTACTTTCCACATGGTTCGGGTGAGATGAGAAATAATACTTTCCACACGGTTCGGGTGAGATGGGAAGTATTACTTTCAACACGGTTCGGGTGAGATGGGAAGTATTACTTTCCACGCGGTTAGGGTGAGATGGGAAGTATTACTTTCCACACGGTTCGGGTGAGATGGGAAGTATTACTTTCCACACGATTAGTGTTAGATGGGAATTATTACTTTACACAGAGATATGGTTTGATGGGAAGTATTACTTTACAAAGTGGTAGGGTGAGATGGGAAGTATTACTTTGCACACGGTTAGGGTGAGATGGGAAGTATTACTTTCCACACAGTTAGGGTGAGATGGGAAGTATTATTTTACACACAGTTGGGGTGAGATGTGAAGTATTACTTTCCACACCGTTAAGGTGAGATGGGAAGTATTACTTTGCACAGAGATAAGGTGAGATGAGAACTATTACTTTACACAGAGATAGGGTGAGATGGGAAGTATTACATTACACAGAGATAGGGTGATGTGGGAAGTATTACTTTGCACAGATAGAGTGAGATCGGAAGTATTACTTTCCACATGGTCAGGGTGGGATGAGAAGTCTTACTTTCCACACGGTGAGTGTGAGATGGGAATTATTACTTTACACAGAGATAGGGTTAGATGGGAAGTATTACTTTCCACACGGTTAGGGTGAGATGGGAAGTATTACATTACACAGAGATAGGGTGAGATGGGAAGTATTACTTTACCCAGAGATAGGATGAGATGGGAAGTATTACTTTACACACGGTTGGGGTGAGATGGGAAGTATTACTTTGCACAGATAGAGTGCGATGGGAAGTATTACTTTCCACACGGTTCGGGTGAGATGAGAAATATTACTTTCCACACAATTAGTGTGAGATGGGAATTATTACTTTACACAGAGATATGGTTTGATGGGAAGTATTACTTTACAAAGTGATAGGGTGAGATGGGAAGTATTACTTTGCACAGTTAGTGTGAGATGGGAAGTATTACTTTCCACACGGTTCGGGTGAGATGGGAAGTATTACTTTCCACACGGTTCGGGTGAGATGGGAAATATTACTTTCCACACGATTAGTGTGAGATGGGAATTATTACTTTACACAGAGATATGGTTTGATGGGAAGTATTACTTTGCACAGATAGGATGAGATGGGAAGTATTACTTTCCACACGGTTAGGGTGAGATGAGAAATATTACTTTCCACACAATTAGTGTGAGATGGGAATTATTACTTTACACAGAGATATGGTTTGATGGGAAGTATTACTTTACAAAGTGATAGGGTGAGATGGGAAGTATTACTTTGCACAGTTAGTGTGAGATGGGAAGTATTACTTTCCACACGGTTCGGGTGAGATGGGAAGTATTACTTTCCACACGGTTAGGGTGAGATGAGAAATATTACTTTCCACACGATTAGTGTGAGATGGGAATTATTACTTTACACAGAGATATGGTTTGATGGGAAGTATTACTTTGCATAGATAGAGTGAGATGGGAAGTATTACTTTACACACGGTTGGGGTGAGATGGGAAGTATTAATTTGCACACGGTTAGGGTGAGATGGGAAGTATTACTTTCCATCCGGTTCGGGTGAGATGAGAAGTATTACTTTCCGCACGGTGAGTATAAGATGGGAATTATTACTTTCCATAGAGATTGGGTTAGATGGGAAGTATTACATTACACAGAGATAGGGTGACATGGGAAATATTACTTTACCCAGAGATAGGATGAGACGGGAAATATTACGTTACACAGATAGAGTGAGATGGGAAATATTACTTCCGACACAGTTAGTGTGAGATCGGAAGTATTTCTTTCCACACGGTTAAGGTGAGTTTGGAAGTATTACTCTGCACACGGTTAGTGTGAGATGGGAAGTATTACCTTACACAAGGTTATTTTGAGATGGGAAGTATTACTTTGCACAGATAGAGTGAGATTGAAAATATTACTTTCCACGCAGTTTAGGTGAGATGGGAAGTATTCCTTTCCACTCGGTTCGGGTGAGATGGGAAGTATTACTTTCCACACGGTTCGGGTGAGATGGGAATATTTATTTTATAAAGAGATAGGGTTAGATGGGAAGTATTACTTTCCACAGAGATAGGGTGAGGTGGGTAGTATTACTTTCCACACTTTTAGGGTGTGATGGGAATTGTTACTTTACACAGATAGAGTGAGATGGGAAGTATTATTTTCCACACCGTTAGGGTGAGATGGGAAGTATTACTTTACACACGGTTAGGGTGAGATGGGAAGTATCACTTTCCACAGGGATAGGGTGAGATGGGAACTATTACTTTCCACATGGTTCGGGTGAGAAGGGAAGTATTACTTTCCACACGGTTAGGGTGAGATGGGAAGTATTACTTTGCACAGATAGAGTGAGATGGGAAGTATTACTTTCCACACAGTTAGGGTGAGATGGTAAGTATTGCTTTCCACATGGTTAGGGTGAGATGGGAAGTATTACTTTCCACACGGTTCGGGTGAGATGGGAAGTATTACTTTCCACATGGTTCGGGTGAGATGAGAAATATTACTTTCCACACGGTTCGGGTGAGATGGGAAGTATTACTTTCCACACGGTTAGGGTGAGATGGGAAGTATTACTTTCCACACGGTTCGGGTGAGATGGGAAGTATTACTTTGCACACGATTAGTGTGAGATGGGAATTATTACTTTACACAGAGATATGGTTTGATGGGAAGTATTACTTTACAAAGTGGTAGGGTGAGATGGGAAGTATTACTTTGCACACGGTTAGGGTGAGATGGGAAGTATTACTTTGCACACGGTTAGGGTGAGATGGGAAGTATTACTTTCCATCCGGTTCGGGTGAGATGAGAAGTATTACTTTCCGCACGGTGAGTATAAGATGGGAATTATTACTTTCCATAGAGATTGGGTTAGATGGGAAGTATTACATTACACAGAGATAGGGTGACATGGGAAATATTACTTTACCCAGAGATAGGATGAGACGGGAAATATTACGTTACACAGATAGAGTGAGATGGGAAATATTACTTCCGACACAGTTAGTGTGAGATCGGAAGTATTTCTTTCCACACGGTTAAGGTGAGTTTGGAAGTATGACTTTACACAAGGTTAGTGTGAGATGGGAAGTATTACTTTGCACAGATAGAGTGAGATTGAAAATATTACTTTCCACGCAGTTAGGGTGAGATGGGAAGTATTCCTTTCCACTCGGTTCGGGTGAGGTGGGAAGTATTACTTTCCACACGGTTCGGGTGAGATGGGAATATTTATTTTATAAAGAGATAGGGTTAGATGGGAAGTATTACTTTCCACAGAGATAGGGTGAGATGGGTAGTATTACTTTCCACACTTTTAGGGTGTGATGGGAAGTATTACTTTCCACACTTTTAGGGTGTGATGGGAAGTATTACTTTCCACACGGTTCGGGTGAGATGGGAAGTATTACTTTCCACACTTTTAGGGTGTGATGGGAAGTATTACTTTCCACACGGTTCGGGTGAGATGGGAAGTATTACTTTCCACACGGTTAGGGTGAGATGGGAAGTATTACTTTCCACATGGTTCGGGTGAGATGGGAAGTATTACTTTCCACACGGTTAGGGTGAGATGGGAAGTATTACTTTCCACACAGTTAGGGTGAGATGGGAAGTATTACTTTCCACACGGTTAGGGTGAGATGGGAAGTATTACTTTCCACACGGTTAGGGTGAGATGGGAAGTATTACTTTCCACACGGTTAGGGTGAGATGGGAAGTATTACTTTCCACACGGTTCGGGTGAGATGGGAAGTATTGCTTTCCACACGGTTCGGGTGAGATGGGAAGTATTGCTTTCCACACGCTTAGGGTGAGATGGGAAGTATTACTTTCCACACGGTTAGGGTGAGATGGGAAGTATTACTTTCCACACGGTTCGGGTGAGATGGGAAGTATTACTTTCCACATGGTTCGGGTGAGATGGGAAGTATTACTTTCCACACGGTTAGGGTGAGATGGGAAGTATTACTTTCCACACGGTTCGGGTGAGATGGGAAGTATTACTTTCCACACGGTTCGGGTGAGATGGGAAGTATTGCTTTCCACATGGTTAGGGTGAGATGGGAAGTATTACTTTCCACACGGTTCGGGTGAGATGGGAAGTATTACTTTCCACACGGTTCGGGTGAGATGAGAAATATTACTTTCCACACGGTTCGGGTGAGATGGGAAGTATTACTTTCCACACGGTTAGGGTGAGATGGGAAGTATTACTTTCCACACGGTTCGGGTGAGATGGGAAGTACTACTTTCCACACGATTAGTGTTAGATGGGAATTATTACTTTACACAGAGATATGGTTTGATGGGAACTATTACTTTACAAAGTGGTAGGGTGAGATGGGAAGTATTACTTTGCACACGGTTAGGGTGAGATGGGAAGTATTACTTTCCACACAGTTAGGGTGAGATGGGAAGTATTGCTTTCCACATGGTTAGGGTGAGATGGGAAGTATTACTTTCCACACAGTTTGGGTGAGATGGGAAGTATTGCTTTCCACATGGTTAGGGTGAGATGGGAAGTATTACTTTCCACACCATTAGGGTGAGATGGGAAGTATTATTTTACACACGGTTGGGGTGAGATGTGAAGTATTACTTTCCACACCGTTAAGGTGAGATGGGAAGTATTACTTTGCACAGAGATAAGGTGAGATGAGAACTATTACTTTACACAGAGATAGGGTGAGATGGGAAGTATTACATTACACAGAGATAGGGTGATGTGGGAAGTATTACTTTGCACAGATAGAGTGAGATCGGAAGTATTACTTTCCACATGGTCAGGGTGAGATGAGAAGTATTACTTTCCACACGGTGAGTGTGAGATGGGAATTATTACTTTACACAGAGATAGGGTTAGATGGGAAGTATTACTTTCCACACGGTTAGGGTGAGATGGGAAGTATTACTTTCCACACGGTTAGGGTGAGATGGGAAGTATTACTTTCCACACGGTTCGGGTGAGATGGGAATATTTATTTTACAAAGAGATAGTGTTAGCTTGGAAGTATTACTTTACACAGAGATTTGGTGAGATGGGAGGTATTACTTTCCACAGATAGAGTGAGATGGGAAGTATTACTTTACACAGATAGAGTGAGATGGGAAGTATTACTTTCCACATGGTTAGCGTGAGATGAGAAGTATTACTTTCCACACCATTAGGGTGAGATGGGAAGTGTTACTTTCCACATAGATAGGGTGAGATGGGAAGTATTAATTTACACAGAGATAGTGCGAAATTGGAATTAATTCTTTGCACAGATAGAGTGAGATGGGAAGTATTACATTCCACACGATTGAGGTAAGATGGGAAGTATTACTTTCCACACGGTTCAGGTGAGATGGGAAGTATTACTTTCCACACGGTTCAGGTGAGATGGGAATATTTACTTTGCAAAGAGACAGGGTTAGATGGGAAGTATTACTTTCCACAGAGTTAGGGTGAGATGGGAAGTATTACTTTCCACATAGATAGTGTGAGATGGGAAGTATTACTTTACACAGAGAGGGTGAGATGGGAAGTATTACTTTCCACACGGTTCGGGTGAGATGGGAAGTATTACTTTCCACACGGTTAGAGTGAGATGGGAATTATTACTATACTTACAGATAGGGTTAGATGGGAAGTATTACTTTCCACATGTTTCGGGTGAGATGGGAAGTATTACTTTCCACAGAGATAGTGTGAGATGGGAAGTATTACTTTACACAGATAGAGTGAGATGGGAAGTATTACTTTCCACACGGTTCGGGTGAGATGAGAAGTATTACTTTCCACACGGTTAGGGTGAGATGGGAAGTATTACTTTCCACACGGTTCGGGTGAGATGGGAAGTATTACTTTCCACACGGTTAGGGTGAGATGGGAAGTATTACTTTCCACATAGATAGGGTGAGATGGGAGGTATTACTTTCCACAGATAGCGTGAGATGGGAAGTATTACTTTACACAGATAGAGTAAGATGGGAAGTATTACTTTCCACATGGTTAGCGTGAGATGAGAAGTGTTACTTTCCACATAGATAGGGTGAGATGGGAAGTATTAATTTACACAGAGATAGTGCGAAATTGGAATTATTTCTTTGCACAGATAGAGTGAGATGGGAAGTATTACATTCCACACGATTGAGGTAAGATGGAAAGTATTACTTTCCACACGGTTCAGGTGAGATGGGAAGTATTACTTTCCACACGGTTCAGGTGAGATGGGAATATTTACTTTGCAAAGAGACAGGGTTAGATGGGAAGTATTACTTTCCACAGAGTTAGGGTGAGATGGGAAGTATTACTTTCCACATAGATAGTGTGAGATGGGAAGTATTACTTTACACAGAGAGGGTGAGATGGGAAGTATTACTTTCCACACGGTTCGGGTGAGATGGGAAGTATTACTTTCCACACGGTTAGAGTGAGATGGGAATTATTACTATACTTACAGATAGGGTTAGATGGGAAGTATTACTTTCCACATGTTTCGGGTGAGATGGGAAGTATTACTTTCCACAGAGATAGTGTGAGATGGGAAGTATTACTTTACACAGATAGAGTGAGATGGGAAGTATTACTTTCCACACGGTTCGGGTGAGATGAGAAGTATTACTATCCAAAAGTTTTGTGTGAGATGGGAAGTATTACTTTCCACAGAGATAGGGTGAATTGGGAATTATTACTTTGCACAGAGATAGGGTTGGATGGGAAGTATTACTTTACACAGAGATAGTGTGAAATTGGAATTATTTCTTTGCACAGATAGAGTGAGATGGGAAGTATTACATTCCACACGATTGAGGTAAGATGGGAAGTATTACTTTCCACACGGTTCAGGTGAGATGGGAAGTATTACTTTCCACACGGTTCAGGTGAGATGGGAATATTTACTTTGCAAAGAGACAGGGTTAGATGGGAAGTATTACTTTCCACACAGATAGGGTGAGATGGGAAGTATTACTTTCCACATCGATAGTGTGAGATGGGAAGTTTTACTTTACACAGAGAGGGTGAGATGGGAAGTATTACTTTACACAGAGAGGGTGAGATGAGAAGTATTACTTTCCACACGGTTCGGGTGAGATGGGAAGTATTACTTTCCACACGGTTAGAGTGAGATGGGAATTATTACTTTACTTACAGATAGGGTTAGATGGGAAGTATTACTTTCCACATGTTTAGGGTGAGATGGGAAGTATTACTTTACACAGATAGAGTGAGATGGGATGTATTACTTTCCACACGGTTAGGGTGAGATGAGAAGTATTACTATCCAAACGTTTAGTGTGAGATGGGAAGTATTACTTTCCACAGAGATAGGGTGAATTGGGAATTATTACTTTGCACAGAGATAGGGTTGGATGGGAAGTATTATTTTACACAGAGATAGTGTGAGATGGGAAGTATTACTTTGCATAGAGAGGGTGAGATGGGAAGTATTACTTTCCACACGGTTAGGGTGAGATGAGAAGTGTTACTTTCCACACCGTTAGTGTGAGATGGGAATTATTACTTTACACAGAGATAGGGTGAGATGGAAAGTATTACTTTCCACACGGTTAGGGTGAGAATGGAAGTGTACTTTCCACACCGTCAGGGTGAGAAGGGAAGTATTACTTCCCACACGGTTAGGGTGAGATGGGAAGTATTACCTTCCACACGGTTAGGGTGAGATGGGAAGTATTATTTTCCACAGAGATAGTGTGAGATGGGAAGTATTACTTTACACAGATAGAGTGAGATGGGAAGTATTACTTTCCACACATTTAGGGTGAGATGGGAAGTATTACTTTCCACACGGTTGGGGTGAGATGGGAAGTATTACCTTCCACACGGTTAGGGTAAGATGGGAAGTATTACTTTCCACACGGTTAGAGTGAGATGTGAATTATTACTTTCCACAGAGATAGTGCAAGATGGGAAGTATTACTTTACACATAGAGGGTGTGATGGGAAGTATTACTTTACACAATTAGACTGAGATGGGAAGTATTACTTTCCACAAGGTTAGGGTGAGATGGGAAGTATTACTTTCCACAGAGATAGTGAGAGATGGGAAGTATTACTTTACACAGAGAGGGTGTGATGGGAAGTATTACTTTCCACACGGTTAGGGTGAGATGAGAAGTATTACTTTCCAAATATTTAGTGTGAGATGGGAAGTATTACTTTCCACAGAGATCAGGTGAGTTGGGAATTATTACTTTACACAGAGATAGGGTTAGATGGGAATTATTACTTTACACAGAGATAGGGTTAGATGGGTAATATTACTTTACACAGAGAAAGGGTGAGATGGAAAGTATTACTTTACACAGATCAAGTGAGATGGGAATTGTTACTTTCCACACGGTTGGGGTGAGATGGAAAGTATTACTTTCCACACGGTTCGGGTGAGATGGAAAGTATTGCTTTCCACATGGTTCGGGTGAGATGGGAAGTATTACTTTCCACACGGTTAGGGTGAGATGGGAAGTATTACCTTCCACACGGTTCGGGTGAGATGGGAAGTATTACTTTCCACACGGTTCGGGTGAGATGGGAAGTATTGCTTTCCACATGGTTAGGGTGAGATGGGAAGTATTACTTTCCACACGGTTCGGGTGAGATGGGAAGTATTACTTTCCACACGGTTCGGGTGAGATGGGAAGTATTACTTTCCACACGGTTCGGGTGAGATGAGAAATATTACTTTCCACACGGTTCGGGTGAGATGGGAAGTATTACTTTCCACACGGTTAGGGTGAGATGGGAAGTATTACTTTCCACACGGTTCGGGTGAGATGGGAAGTACTACTTTCCACACGATTAGTGTTAGATGGGAATTATTACTTTACACAGAGATATGGTTTGATGGGAACTATTACTTTACAAAGTGGTAGGGTGAGATGGGAAGTATTACTTTGCACACGGTTAGGGTGAGATGGGAAGTATTACTTTCCACACAGTTAGGGTGAGATGGGAAGTATTGCTTTCCACATGGTTAGGGTGAGATGGGAAGTATTACTTTCCACACAGTTTGGGTGAGATGGGAAGTATTGCTTTCCACATGGTTAGGGTGAGATGGGAAGTATTACTTTCCACACCATTAGGGTGAGATGGGAAGTATTATTTTACACACGGTTGGGGTGAGATGTGAAGTATTACTTTCCACACCGTTAAGGTGAGATGGGAAGTATTACTTTGCACAGAGATAAGGTGAGATGAGAACTATTACTTTACACAGAGATAGGGTGAGATGGGAAGTATTACATTACACAGAGATAGGGTGATGTGGGAAGTATTACTTTGCACAGATAGAGTGAGATCGGAAGTATTACTTTCCACATGGTCAGGGTGAGATGAGAAGTATTACTTTCCACACGGTGAGTGTTAGATGGGAATTATTACTTTACACAGAGATAGGGTTAGATGGGAAGTATTACTTTCCACACGGTTAGGGTGAGATGGGAAGTATTACTTTCCACACGGTTAGGGTGAGATGGGAAGTATTACTTTCCACACGGTTCGGGTGAGATGGGAATATTTATTTTACAAAGAGATAGTGTTAGCTTGGAAGTATTACTTTACACAGAGATTTGGTGAGATGGGAGGTATTACTTTCCACAGATAGAGTGAGATGGGAAGTATTACTTTACACAGATAGAGTGAGATGGGAAGTATTACTTTCCACATGGTTAGCGTGAGATGAGAAGTATTACTTTCCACACCATTAGGGTGAGATGGGAAGTGTTACTTTCCACATAGATAGGGTGAGATGGGAAGTATTAATTTACACAGAGATAGAGTGAGATGGGAAGTATTGCTTTCCACATGGTTAGGGTGAGATGGGAAGTATTACTTTCCACACCATTAGGGTGAGATGGGAAGTATTACTTTCCACACCATTAGGGTGAGATGGGAAGTATTATTTTACACAGGGTTGGGGTGAGATGTGAAGTGTTACTTTCCACACCGTTAAGGTGAGATGGGAAGTATTACTTTGCACAGAGATAAGGTGAGATGAGAACTATTACTTTACACAGAGATAGGGTGAGATGGGAAGTATTACATTACACAGAGATCGGGTGATGTGGGAAGTATTACTTTGCACAGATAGAGTGAGATGGGAAGTATTACTTTCCACACGGTTTGGGTGAGATGAGAAGTATTACTTTCCACATGGTTAGGGTGAGATGAGAAGTATTACTTTCCACACGGTGAGTGTGAGATGGGAATTATTACTTTACACAGAGATAGGGTTAGATGGGAAGTATTACTTTCCACACGGTTAGGGTGAGATGGGAAGTATTACTTTCCACACGGTTAGGGTGAGATGGGAAGTATTACTTTCCACACGGTTAGGGTGAGATGGGAAGTATTACTTTCCACACGGTTCGGGTGAGATGGGAAGTATTACTTTCCACACGGTTAGGGTGAGATGGGAAGTATTACTTTCCACATAGATAGGGTGAGATGGGAGGTATTACTTTCCACAGATAGCGTGAGATGGGAAGTATTACTTTACACAGATAGAGTAAGATGGGAAGTATTACTTTCCACATGGTTAGCGTGAGATGAGAAGTGTTACTTTCCACATAGATAGGGTGAGATGGGAAGTATTAATTTACACAGAGATAGTGCGAAATTTGAATTATTTCTTTGCACAGATGGAGTGAGATGGGAAGTATTACATTCCACACGATTGAGGTAAGATGGGAAGTATTACTTTCCACACGGTTCAGGTGAGATGGGAAGTATTACTTTCCACACGGTTCAGGTGAGATGGGAATATTTACTTTGCAAAGAGACAGGGTTAGATGGGAAGTATTACTTTCCACAGAGCTAGGGTGAGATGGGAAGTATTACTTTCCACATAGATAGTGTGAGATGGGAAGTATTACTTTACACAGAGAGGGTGAGATGGGAAGTATTACTTTCCACACGGTTCGGGTGAGATGGGAAGTATTACTTTCCACACGGTTAGAGTGAGATGGGAATTATTACTATACTTACAGATAGGGTTAGATGGGAAGTATTACTTTCCACATGTTTCGGGTGAGATGGGAAGTATTACTTTACACAGATAGAGTGAGATGGGAAGTATTACTTTCCACACGGTTAGGGTGAGATGAGAAGTATTACTATCCAAACGTTTAGTGTGAGATGGGAAGTATTACTTTCCCCAGAGATAGGGTGAATTGGGAATTATTACTTTGCACAGAGATAGGGTTGGATGGGAAGTATTATTTTACACAGAGATAGTGTGAGATTGGAATTATTTCTTTGCACAGATAGAGTGAGATGGGAAGTATTACTTTACTTACAGATAGGGTTAGATGGGAAGTATTACTTTCCACACGGTTGGAGTGAGATGGGAATTATTACTATACTTACAGATAGGGTTAGATGGGAAGTATTACTTTCCACATGTTTCGGGTGAGATGGGAAGTATTACTTTCCACAGAGATGGTGTGAGATGGGAAGTATTACTTTACACAGATAGAGTGAGATGGGAAGTATTACTTTCCACACGGTTCGGGTGAGATGGGAAGTATTACTTTCCACACGGTTAGAGTGAGATGGGAATTATTACTTTACTTACAGATAGGGTTAGATGGGAAGTATTACTTTCCACATGTTTAGGGTGAGATGGGAAGTATTACTTTCCACAGAGATAGTGTGAGATGGGAAGTATTACTTTACACAGATAGAGTGAGATGGGAAGTATTACTTTCCACACGGTTAGGGTGAGATGAGAAGTATTACTATCCAAACGTTTAGTGTGAGATGGGAAGTATTACTTTCCACAGAGATAGGGTGAATTGGGAATTATTACTTTGCACAGAGATAGGGTTGGATGGGAAGTATTACTTTACACAGAGATAGTGTGAGATTGGAATTATTTCTTTGCACAGATAGAGTGAGATGGGAAGTATTACTTTACTTACAGATAGGGTTAGATGGGAAGTATTACTTTCCACACGGTTGGAGTGAGATGGGAATTATTACTATACTTACAGATAGGGTTAGATGGGAAGTATTACTTTCCACATGTTTCGGGTGAGATGGGAAGTATTACTTTCCACAGAGATGGTGTGAGATGGGAAGTATTACTTTACACAGATAGAGTGAGATGGGAAGTATTACTTTCCACACGGTTCGGGTGAGATGAGAAGTATTGCTATCCAAACGTTTAGTGTGAGATGGGAAGTATTACTTTCCACAGAGATAGGGTGAATTGGGAATTATTACTTTGCACAGAGATAGGGTTGGATGGGAAGTATTACTTTACACAGAGATAGTGTGAGATTGGAATTATTTCTTTGCACAGAAAGAGTGAAATGGGAAGTATTACTTTACTTACAGATAGGGTTAGATGGGAAGTATTACTTTCCACACGGTTAGGGTGAGATGGGAAGTATTACTTTCCACAGAGATAGTGAGATGGGAAGTATTACTTTACACAGATAGAGTGAGATGGGAAGTATTACTTTCCACACGGTTAGGGTGAGATGAGAAGTATTACTATCCAAACGTTTAGTGTGAGATGGGAAGTATTACTTTCCACAGAGATCGGGTGAATTGGGAATTATTACTTTCCACAGAGATAGTGTGGGATGGGAAGTATTACTTTACACAGAGATAGTGTGAGATGGGAAGTATTACTTTACACAGAGTGGGTGAGATGGGAAGTATTACTTTACACAGATAGAGTGAGATGGGAAGTATTACTTTCCACACGGTTAGGGTGAGATGCGAAGTGTTACTCTCCACACAGTTAGTGAGAGATGGGAATTATTACTTTACACAGAGATAGGGTGAGATGGGAAGTATTATTTCCATACGGTTAGGGTGAGGTGAGAAGTATTACTTTCCACACCGTTGGGGTGAGATGGAAAGTATTACTTTCCACACGGTTAGGGTGAGATGGGAAGTATTACTTTTCACAGAGTTAGTGTGAGATGGGAAGTATTACTTTACACAGAGAGGGTGAGATGGGAAGTGTTACTTTACACAGATAAAGTGAGATGGGAAGTATTACTTTCCACACGGTTAGGGTGAGATGAGAAGTGTTACTTTCCACAGAGTTAGTGTGAGATGGGAAGTATTACTTTACACAGAGATAGGGTGAGATGGGCAGTATTACTTTCCACACGGTTTGTGTGAGATGGGAAGTATTACTTTCCATACGGTTAGGGTGAGATGTGAAGTATTACTTGACAGAGAGATAGGGTTCGATGGGAAGTATTACTTTACACAGAGATAGTGTGAGATGGGAAGTATTACTTTGCATAGAGAGGGTGAGATGGGAAGTATTACTTTCCACACGGTTAGGGTGAGATGAGAAGTGTTACTTTCCACACCGTTAGTGTGAGATGGGAATTATTACTTTACACAGAGATAGAGTGAGATGGAAAGTATTACTTTCCACACGGTTAGGGTGAGAATGGAAGTGTACTTTCCACACCGTCAGGGTGAGAAGGGAAGTATTACTTCCCACACGGTTAGGGTGAGATGGGAAGTATTATTTTCCACAGAGATAGTGTGAGATGGGAAGTATTACTTTACACAGATAGAGTGAGATGGGAAGTATTACTTTCCACACATTTAGGGTGAGATGGGAAGTATTACTTTCCACACGGTTGGGGTGAGATGGGAAGTATTACCTTCCACACGGTTAGGGTAAGATGGGAAGTATTACTTTCCACACGGTTAGAGTGAGATGTGAATTATTACTTTACAGAGAGATCGGGTTAGATGGGAAGTATTACTTTACACAGATAGAGTGAGATGGGATGTATTACTTTCCACACGGTTCGGGTGAGATGGGAAGTATTTCTTTCCACACGGTTAGGGTGAGATGGGAAGTATTACTTTCCACACGGTTAGAGTGAGATGTGAATTATTACTTTCCACAGAGATAGTGCAAGATGGGAAGTATTACTTTACACATAGAGGGTGTGATGGGAAGTATTACTTTACACAATTAGACTGAGATGGGAAGTATTACTTTCCACAAGGTTAGGGTGAGATGGGAAGTATTACTTTCCACAGAGATAGTGAGAGATGGGAAGTATTACTTTACACAGAGAGGGTGTGATGGGAAGTATTACTTTCCACACGGTTAGGGTGAGATGAGAAGTATTACTTTCCAAATATTTAGTGTGAGATGGGAAGTATTACTTTCCACAGAGATCAGGTGAGTTGGGAATTATTACTTTACACAGAGATAGGGTTAGATGGGAATTATTACTTTACACAGAGATAGGGTTAGATGGGTAATATTACTTTACACAGAGAAAGGGTGAGATGGAAAGTATTACTTTACACAGATCAAGTGAGATGGGAATTGTTACTTTCCACACGGTTGGGGTGAGATGGAAAGTATTACTTTCCACACGGTTCGGGTGAGATGGGAATTGTTACTTTCCACACGGTTAGTGTGAGATGGGAATTATTACTTTACAAAGAGATAGGGTTGGTTGGGAAGTTTTACTTTACACAGAGATCGTGTGAGATGGGAAGTATTACTTTACACACAGTTAGGGTGAGATGGGAAGTATTACTTTCCACAAGGGTAGGGTGAGATGGGAAGTATTCCTTTCCACACGGTTCGGGTGAGATGGGAAGTATTACTTTCCACAGAGATAGTGTGAGATGGGAAGTATTACTTTCCACGGAGATAGTGTGAGATGGGAAGTATTACTTTACACAATTAGAGTCAGAGGGGAAGTATTACTTTCCACACGGTTAGGGTGAGATGAGAAGTATTACCTACCAAATGGTTAGCGTGAGATGGGAAGTATTACTTTCCACAGAGATCGGGTGAGTTGGGAATTATTACTTTACACAGATAGAGTGAGATGGCAAGTATTACTTTCCACACGGTTTGGGTGAGATGGGAATTATTACTTTACACAGAGATAGGGTTAGATGGGAAGTATTACTTTACACAGAGATAGGGTTCGATGGGGTGTATTACTTTACACAGAGATCACGTGAGATGAGAAGTATTCCTTTACACAGAGGTAGGGTGGGATGAGAATTATTACTTACGCAAATTCGGGTGAGGTGAGAAGTATTATTTTGCACAGATATAGAGTGAGATGGGAAGTATTACTTTACACATATTAGGGTGAGATGGGAAGTATTACTTTACAGAGAGATAGGGTGAGATGGGAAGGGAGAAAGGTTGACAGGTTGACATCATTAATTAGCAATGATTAAATGACAAAAATGATGACGCGATTGGTAATGGGACAAGTAAAGAAAAAGATGGATCTAGGGGAGCTATAAATGGCAACAGTAGAACCATTACCAGCACCTGCTGTCCGAAAAAATGGGAGCAGTGGTTCTGATCTGAAGTTATTCCTTTGTGCCAAGTATGACTCCAGCCACTGGAGAGTTTTCCCCCTGATTCCCATTGACTTTAATTTTACTTGGGCTCCTTGGTGCCACACTTGGTCAAATACTGTCTTGATGTTGGGCAGTCACTCTCACCTCACCTCTCGAATTCAGCTCCAGTGTCCATGTTCAGACCAAGGCTGAAATGAGGTTTGGAGTCGAGTGGTGCTGGCAGAGCCCAAACTGAGCCTCAGTGAGCAGATTATTGGTGAGTAAGAGCTGCTTGATAGCACTGTTCATGATTCCTTCCATCACTTTGCTGATGATTGGGAGTAGGCTGGTAGGGCTGTAATTGGCCAAGTTGCTTTTATCCTGCTGTTTCTAACAGGAAACGATTCAATGTGGAGGTTCCTATTACTGTTTGAGTAATTCTCCTTTAAACTTCAGTGTGGTTTCTCCCCGCTTACACAACTGGGAGATCACCAAAGCTGCCCCTCAGAGGTGGTCGGTCAGCAATGAATGTGGGAGACTGGCAAATAACTTGGAATTGAAGGGGGAAGCTAATTATAAACAATATTAAAAGGAACAACAGCAGCCGGGACTCCTCTGCCAGGGTCAGTCAGATCTGCCAGGGCCGGAGCCGAGTGTCTGGTTAACGTCTGGGTGGAAGACCACGTTTCTCCCCAACGTATTTCATCTGGGGAATGACAAGGAGGTTCACCCCCTGGTGAAAACCGGGAATATCGACCAGAGGACGACAAGTGGTGACACATTGAACGGTGCACCTGGAAAGAGCCGTTGTTCAGGCTCATCGGATAAAACCAAATAATGTGAACAGTGAATGTAAAAGTACAAAAGCCTCACTGTTAGAGTTAACGTTGCTGAATAATTGTAAATAAAGAAGCTCCACCTCACAAAGCAGCAGTGTGGGTGGGAGACACAAACTGCCAACTGCCAGTCGAGGACAGTATTTATAAACAGGCTCACCATGCACAGGGCTCTTGGGATGGGGCATGTGGGGAATCTTTCAAAATCCCAACACTGGCTCACGTACAGGGTTAAACCCAATGTGTACTGGGTGAGAGGCCCAAACTGAAGGTTAAGAATAGAGTTAAGCTCATCTCACTGTTTGATGTCTGTAAAAGTAACAGAACCTTTCAGAAAAGTTTCATTCTTCATTCCTTTGAAAGGCGATGTCCATGAGCCCATCTGTGTTAAACCAAGAGATAACAAAGAATCTCTTCTCAAAGGATTGTTTGTCTTGTTCCAGGTCATTCAGGAATTCCATGACGAGTTCGTAGTAATGTTGGCCGTAAACTTTGGTGTCCAAAACCCTGCATCGGAATTAAGAATGAAGAATTTTTATTTTTATTCCTCCTGATGAAACCTGTCTGGAAACCAAGCAGATTGAAAAGAAGATAGGAACAGGAGTAGGCCATTCAGCCCCTCAAGCCTGCTTGGTCATTCAGTTAGATTATGCCTGATCGATACCTCAACTCCATTTACCCACCTTTGATCCATATCCCTTAATACCCTTACCCAACAAAAATCTATTGATCTCAGTCTTGAAAGCTCCAATAGTCCCAGCATCCACAGCCTTCTGGGGGAGAGAATTCCAGATTTCTACTACCCTGTGTGAAAAAGTAATTCCTAATTTTCCTCCTCAATGGCCTAATTTTCAGATCCAATCCCCTTGTTTTTGATTCCCCCTTCAGAGGAAATAGTTTCTCTGCATCTACCCTATCGAATCTTTTTAACATTTTAAACCCCTCGATCAGATCACCCTTCAATCGTCTATAATCAAGGGAATACAAGCCAAGTTTATGGAAACTGTTCTCCTAATTTAACCCTCTAAGCCCCAGTATAATTCTGATGAATCTGCGCTGCACCCCCTCCAAGGCCAATATTTCCTTCCTGAGGCCCAAAACTGAATGCATTACTCCAGATGGGGGCTGGACAAGGCTCAAAGCAACTGAAGCATAACTTCTTCACCTTTGTAATCCAGTCCCCTTGAGATAAAGGCCAACATTCCATTTGCCTTTTTGATTATTTTTTATACCTGGACTCCCAAATCTCTTTGCTCCTCTACAGTTCCTAGTTTCTCACCATTTAGAAAATTTATCTTTCTTGGCTCCAAAATGAATGATCTCACCCTTGTCCATCTGTCATAGTTTTGCCCACTCACTTAACCTGTCTATGGCCCTTTGCAACTTTCTGCTCCCATCTCTACTACTTACTGTGTCTCCTAATCTGTGTCATCTGGCAACTTGGATAGACAGCTCTATTCCTTCATTCAAGTCATTAATAAATATGGTTAGGTTGAGACCCCAGAATACTTGTTACATTCTTCCAATCTGAGTACATACCCTTTATCCCCACTCTCTGTCTCCGAGCTCCCAACCAATTTCCTACCCATCAGTAGTAGGAAAATGCTACAGTCTATTATAAAGGATGTGTTAACAGGACACTTAGAAAATATCAACGGGATTAGACAAAATCAACATGGATTTATGAAAGGGAAATCATGTTTGACAAACCCGCTGGAGTTTTTTGAGGATGTAACTGGTAGAATAGATAAGGCAGAACCAGTGGATGTGGTTTATTTGGATTTTTAGAAGGCCTTTGATGAAGTGCCACATAAGAGGTTAGTGTGCAAAATTAAAGCACATGAGACTGGTGGTAATATACTGGCATGGATTGAAAATTGGTTAACAGACAGGAAACAGAGAGTAGGAATAAATGGGTCTTTTACGGGGTGGCAGGCAGTGACTAGTGGGATACCACAGGGATAAATGCTTGGGCCCCAGCTATTCACAATATATACCAATGATTTGGACGAGGGAACCAAATGTAATATTTCCAAATTTGCTGACAACACAAAACTAGGTGGGATTATGAGTTGTGAGGAGGATGCAAAGAGGCTTCAAGATGATTTGGACAAGTTGAGTGAGTGGGCAAATACATGGCAGATGCAGTGTAATTTGGACAAATGTGAAGTTATCCACCTTGGAAGGAAAAACAGAAAGGCAGAGTATTATTTAAATGGTGATAGATTGGGAAATGTTGATGTACAAAGGGACCTGGGCGTCCTTGTACACCAGTCACTGAAAGCAAACATGCAGGTGCAGCAAGCAGTTAGGAAGGCAAATGGTATGTTGGCCTTCATTGCAAGAGGATTTGAGTATGGGAGAAAGGATGTCTTACTGCAGTTATACAGGGCCTTGGTGAGACCACACCTGGAGTATTGTGTGCAGTTTTGGTCTCCTTACCTAAGAGAGGATATACTTGCCATCGAGGGAGTGCAGCGAATATTCACCAGACTGATTCCTGGGATGGAAGGATATCGACTCGGCCTATATTCACTCAAGTTTAGAAGAATGAGAAGGGATCTCATTGAAACATATAAAATTCTGACAGGGCTAGACTGACTGGATGCAGGGAGGATGTTTCCCCTGGCTGGGGGGTCCAGAACGAGGGGTCACAGTCTCAGGATACGGGGTAAGACATTTAGGACTGAGATGAGGAGAAATTTCTTCATTCAGAGGGTGGAGAAGCTGTGGAATTCTCTACCACAGAAGGCTGTGGAGGCCAAATCACTGAATATATTTAAGAAGGAGCGAGATAGATTTCTAGACACAAAAGGCATCAAGGGGTATGGGGAGAGAGCAGGAATATGGTATTGAGTTAGAGGATCAGCCATGATCATAATGAATGGTGGAAGAGGCTCGAAGGGCCGAATGGCCTACTCCTGTTCCAATTTTCTATGTTTCTATGTAAGTCAAAAGGCTGCCTCCAATTCCGTGCACACTCATTTTTGCCAATAATCTTTTGTGTGGAACCTTATCAAATGTCTTCTGGAAGTCCACATAGATAACATCCATAGACACTTCCTTGTCTACCTTATTAATGACCACCTCAAAAAATTCAACTAGTTTAGTCAGACATGACTTACCTTTAACAAAGCCATGCTGGCTCTCTCTGATCAGCTCATATTTGGCCAAGTGCTCAGTCGCTCTATTTTATAAGGATAGATTCCAGTAGCTTCCCCACAACTGATGTTAAATTGAGCAGGCCTGTAGTTACGTGGTTTCTCTCTCCCACCCTTCTTAAATAATGGACGGACATTAGCAATTTTCGAATCTAATGGCACAATTCCCAAATCAAGAGAGCTTTGAAAGATTGTATTTGACACTTCTGCAATTTCCTCACTTAATTCTTTTAATACCTCAGGATGGAAATCATCAGGTCCTAGAGATTTATCGACCCAAAATCCCATTATTTTCTCCATTACCATTTTATAACTAATGTTGAAAACAGTAAGTTCCTCCCCTTCATTTATTATTAGTTTCCCTTCTATCACTGATCGGAGATGGTCGCATCACTCCCTCTGGCCTTGATACATGAGATGACAGAATTATCTTCAAGGAATAAAAATCAAAGGGTGATCACCATTTGAAGCCCTCTGAGTTCACCCTCCCTCAGCCCCGCTATTGCCACCAACATCATAATCCTGATGGGCCTCCCCTCAGTAGGAGTGAAGGGTCATAGCTTTGGTGACCACCCTCCTGTCTGCTAGTGCTGCCCTCTGTTATGTGCAGCCTTCTCCTACAGGCAGGTATGGAAAGGACCAATGTAAGAAATAGGATTGTGGAGAAGATGAGTTCTATCGAAATGCCCAGGACAACAGCAACCTGATGTGAGTGTGTGAACATGGAGCTGTGAGACCCTTGTGCTGGTGTCATATCCCTGGTGCTTCATAATTAACCAACTAATTACCAACATGGGCAGTACTGTGATATGTTAACATGGCCCAGAGAAACAGAAGAGAATGTGCATGTCTGGGCTTTTACAGGGCTCAGGAATTGGTGAAGTGCCCTGTGTTCCCCTCTGTGATGCTGCACCGAATGAGCAGCAATAAAGAATCTTGGAAAGACAATATCTGAAAGTGGTGTTACTAGTTTATACACTAACCGTCACAGAAACCAAAGATTTTCTTCATCACCTACTCCCAGTTTGGGGCAACAAGTCAGACTGCATTGGTGCACTGTGTCATCTCCAACCATGGTGCTAGGGCAGTTCTGTTTATTGATGGGTGGTCTCTCCTCCAAATAAGGTCTCCCTTTGCTGGAGGACCTCCTGCACCAGGCCTACCAGCTCCTCGTCAATGAATGGGGTCAATCTGTACCCAGTAATTTTAATCTCAAATGGAAATCAAGAGCAGCCAGCAGCCCTGTGAGAGCTGTTGTAATTGTGTTAATTATAATCTGGAGTCAGTAACTCTCACACAATAACTCTAAGATATGCTGCCTTATAAAGATAGACTGCATCCAGCCATGATTTCTAGCTCAGAAACTCCTCATTGACCACATTCTGTACTTTGAGAGGAAACATTCCACTTTCTCTGATTGTTTTACAAAGAGAATCATAGAAATTTACAGCACAGAAGGAGGACATTCAGCCCATCGTGTCTGTGCCGGCTGAAAAAGAGCAATCCAGCCTAATCCCACTTTCCAGCACCTGGTCCGTAGCCCTGTAGGTGAAGGCCCTTCAAGTGCACATCCAGAAGAGCATTTAAAATAATTACAGTAGAATAGAAGGGCACGGATCAAAGAAAGTGAAAGTGGGTTGGGAGCTCGGAGACAGAGAGTGGGGATAAAGGGAATGGACTCAGATTGACAGAATGTGGTGTATGTGAGAATGTCTGAGAAACAGGAACCAGCCCCGTTATTGTTACAATTGGGGAGTGTAATACTAATGGGACATTCCAGCAGAGAAAAGTCCAACGACTTTAGTTACAAAGGATAGAATTCACATCCTGGGATCACGTCCGAGGAATTGTGAGTCCGCCATGTCCAGTGCTCCATATGAGTCTGAGTAATGTGAGTGTGAAGGTCTGGCCGTGTCCTCAGAAGAAGGAACTGAAGGTTGTGAGACATGAACCACCTCATTATATGATTAATGTTGGCCAACTTCCCCACCTGACTGGACCAGCCCATTAATCACAGTCTCACTACAGGTTGAGTGATGTTGGCAAGGCAGCTGATGTAACGAAATATCAAACACAATAAATCACCAACTAAACTCACCTGACATAGCACCAGGCACCAGGAGAAGTTCCTATTTTAACTGTTTGATCTGTTGGTTCAGGTGGACTGACGACCTGAACAGGTACAATTAGCGATATCTTGAATTTCTGTTGTAGTGTGCCATTTACCAAGAATCCAGTAAGTCCCAAAGGTGCAGAGACAGGAATAATCGTATCTGCAGACAAAGAAAAAAACACCGTTACAGCATTTTACTAGCAGATCACCCGTGGCATTGCTCATAGTGAGTCTGAAGTTACAGGTGGGGGCAGGGAGAATGGTGCTGGGGTGTGGAAGACACTCATGTGGTACCTTCTCAAAACCTTATTCAAAATCCAGATAAACCACAACCAGCACATTTACTTCATCCATCTTCTCTGTTTCTGCCCATCTGCTGCAAAAAACCTCATCCATGCCTTTCTGGGAATTGGATAAATACTTGAAGGGGAAAAATTTGCAGGGCTATGGGGGAAGAGAAGGGGAATGGGACTAATTGAATAACTCTTTCAAAGAACCAGCACAGGCACGATGGACCGAATGGCCTCCTTCTGTGCTGTATCATTCTGTGATTCTATGATTCTCACCCCCAGTCTCAACTATTCCAATACTCTCTCTGCAGCCTCCCATCTTCCACCCTTTGTAAACTTCAGCTCATCCAAAACTCTGCTGCTCCTGCACTAAACTCAACCAAGTCTGACTTTGTCTCCAGATGTAACTTTGGCGTCGACTTCCATTCAGCCCTTACAAGGCAAATGACATGTTGGGGCTGGCCAGGGGTGAGGACTCCCTAAGACAGAATTTCCTGCTCTGATCCTCAGTCAGGATCCCACATTCCAGTAGCAGTCAGTACGCCAGAGAGAGATGAAGTGTATCGCCTTCCACAAGGGAGCAGGTGGACTCCAATAGTGGGGTTCAGGCCTGGCAAAGAGCCAGTATTATCCAAATTCAATGGCCACGGCTGGAGTCGGAACGCGAGCTTGGAACCCACTCCCCCCGTGTGTGCGCAGCCTCCCCATATTCTGGGCACACAGGGCCTGCGAGCACCAAAGAAGTAGCCTATGTGGCACTTCTGCCCGCCAGCAACATGAGAATGAGGAGCTCTCCCACCGATCTCACGAACGTCAGTGGGGATCAGTTATGGAGGGCACAATGGGCACAATCCTGGCACAACCGCTGGGATTGACAATCATGGAATTCTTTGGTCAGTGAACCTCTCTATACAGATAGTTTCAAATAAGACAGGTCTAAGAGGGAAGGGTTGTTTTGCATTTCTTTGTTACATTGAAGGAACATCTAATGTACCTGCAGCATTCGAAAAATGTGCATATTTCATAAGTTTGTCCAGGCCAGTCCTTACTGCAGTCTTCATATCCGTTCCATTAACTTCTGTTTCAATCCATTGGAAGGCTGGATATTCCATCAGTTCATAATTCTAAGGTAACAAGAGAACAGATATTACCACATGACACAATTGTACAGTTACTCTTAAACATCTGTGTTATGTGAACTCTCCTAGATGCCCAGGGGTGGCAGCAGTATTCATGTCCTGGATGGTTTCGGCTTTAAAGAGAGTTTGGAATTTTTTGACGGGACTCTTGGCATCAGCACTTCCTGATTCACCTTGTTTTCTCTTTGACTCTTTCACCCTGGGTTCCAGTCCTGCTCTCTGGGCCTTGGTCCTTCCCCTTGGGTTTCAATAAAAACAGAGAGAATATTATTAAAACCCTTCCACACTGAATGAGTGCTAATGACCACATGTCCAGGTGTGGGGTTTCCCACTGAGTCTTTTGTCACGTTATATAAATTTCAATGGGGTAGAAAATGGGCCTTGTTTCTGTGCAGAATTCTGGGACAAAAAGGACCAATTTCGGAGTGCAAAGTGTCGCGCCCTATCTGCGCCTGCTTTAAAGGCACCGCCATATTGATATGGATTTGCAGGCATACCTGGCGGCCGGTTACAAGAGGCATTAAGCCTTTTGCACATGTAAAGTAGCTGTTATAAGCTCCCTTACAGAAATTGGCTTGGATTGAGTGGAGCCAGGAGAAGCAGGAGTGCTCCCTGACTCCACAGTCCTCGCGATTGCCCCCACCCCCCACCTGTTGTTCCTCCAAACCCCCTCCCAGAGTTTAGCTTCAGGCTGCTGCTGGAGAGGCAAACAGCCCGATATTCTTCTTAGTAAAATTCACAAGCTGCCTGTGGAGGTGCAACAGGAGATGACAGCTCACGTATAAAATGTTAATGAGGCCCGAGGAACAATTTCGGGCCGGCCTCGGGATTCTCAGTTGGGATATACGCTGTTGGTGAGCCGCTGGATATGGACCCAAAAACAGACCATAAATAATTTCCACTGGTACAAACATATCAGCACGCAGTCGATTCCTAACTATACTTATATTGGACGGAATGATTTCTGTGGGCTCAGGGCAGAAAACATCATCGCAGAGATCGATCATCTCTTGTTCTACTTCCTTTCCAGCGATTTGATGCCCGAAGAGGACAGACACAGTTCAGCAGAGTCTCAGCATCTCAGTGTCCACTCTGATCAATGTTGAACGAACTGAATGACTTTCAGCACCTTCAGGTGGATCTGGTGTTTGAGTAACAAGTTCAGATCTTTTTATATTGTTTTATGAAGATGATTTTGAATACAATTATATGCATAAATACCGTGGCTAATTGAATATGGAAATGTTGCTTTGTTCCAAGCTTGTGATGGATTTAGAAATCATTAACTCTCTGAGTGTCGGCTCCAGGGAAGTCTGAACACCCGGGGCAGCCATTTTTTTGAATGATTCCAGCTCACGCACTTAGTGTTTCCGACCCTCCCTGTTTGGGAATTTTCGCGGACCTCTGCAGCCTCCTCGAGGAAGGCCTGCTGCCTGATGGATCTGGCGGAAATTCCATGCCAGTGGCAGTGAAAGTGACCACTGCCCTCACCATTTATGCCTCTGGATCCTTCCAGGCTGCCACAGGGGATATATCAAAGCTGTCGCAGTCAGCCACCGACGAGTGCATCAGGCAGGTGACCGATGCATTATTCGCCAGGGCCAGTCGATATATCTCCTTCCCTACTGATGACAACAATCAGATGGAGAGAGCAGTGAGGTTTGCAACTCTGGCTGGTTTTCCACAAGTGCAGGCTGCTATTGACTGCACACACAGAGTCATCAGGGCACCCAGTGACCAGCCAGGAGCCTTTGTTAACCACAAAGGTTTCCACTCCATTAATGTTCAGCTCGTGTGTAACCACAAGAAGAGATTCATGCCGGCCTGTGCCCAATACCGAGGGAGCTGGCATGATGCCTTCATATAACGTCAGTCTAATATCCCCACCATGTTTCATTCTGGGACCAGTCTTAAAGGATGGCTGCTTGGGAACAAGGGATAGCCCCTTCCACCATAACTGATGACACCTCTTTGGAACTGCACAGCAGAACAGATACAACAGTAGCCCCATCACCACAGGGTGTGTCGTGGAGCAGGCGATTGGGATTCTGAAGTTGAGGTTCAGGTACCTCGACAGGTCTGGAGACTCCCTGCAATACTCGCCAGACAGAGTATCCAGAATAACAGTGACATGCTGCATCCTGCATAACATCGCTCAACAAAGAGGGCTGGAGTGCAGGAGGGAGAAGGCCTGCAGGACTCATCATCTGATGAGGAAGAGGATGGTGAGGAGGAAGGTGGAGGACATGACACATGGTGTGTGGATCATCTTGCGGTCCCAGATGCAAGGGATACTCTCAGAGCTCGGCATTACACATAGACATCTGTCACTTGTACCACTCTGACCTGACCAGACCCCCTTGCACTAACGGTCCTGTAACCATCACTCCATTGCTTTCCCATCCTCCAACTTGTCACCTTGAAAATATTGATCCAACTTCCACACCTACGACATGAAAACCAGACACAGAAATTGCCTTGAAAGCAGAGGGCACACAAGAATGACAGAAGTGATAAAGGTCTTAATGTGCACCGAAAATCAAATCTTAACAAGTCAATTCGTGCAACACCCAGTGTGAACCCGAAGTGATCTATTTAGCCTCTCACGCCCTAGTTCTACCATTTCAATGAGGTGCTACTTCAGTGGCTTGAACAGAGTCTCCTCAGATGCTCTCGGCCAACGACCTGTGGGTGCTGGAGCCCGTGACGGCCTTACAACTGACTGTTCCACCTGCACTTGTGCCAGGCCAGTCTGAGCCAGTTGAAGTTCAGGCACCATGGCAGGTATTGGTTGAGGGGGTTGCAATGGATGAGGTGTGTTGACATCCTGAAAGAGGTCTGCACGTACTGCACCCGTTCCGCCAATCTCCTTCCCTCGGGGCAGTGGCACATCAGTCCTGCTGGTCTGTGGGAGAGCAGACTGAAGGAAGCCCCGATTTACTCTGTCCACCACCTTCTCTAAGGTGGAACAGACGTTGGAGCCCAGAGTCTGCATTACAGTCGTATGAGCCTCTAGAAAGGCAACAACGGCTGGTAACAGTGACTCCTGCTGTTCTGGCCCAGATGCAGTGTCCATGGAGGTGCCCCCACGCTCCATGGTAGATTGCAGAGTTGATAAACCCTGTGAAAGTATCCCACAGGTGGTGGACAGAAGTGGACTCCTCCATCATCCCTCCTATAATGGACAGAGTGCCTGGTAGGACTGTCATTACCTCATGCATTTGTTCTTGTGCCTCCAGTATTCTCCTTTTCATTGCTGGCCCCCAGTGTCCTCCATCTCTGACCTGATGAGCAGAGCTTGGAGAGGATGGTGCCCTCTGGTGCGTATTCTCCTCGACTGTCCCTCCCACCGTTATCTGCTCCTGTTCACTTGTGTTGTGAGACTCACCAGGTGCCGGCCCATCTATCTCACTAACACACCCACTCGGTGTGCCAGTGTCTACGCTGGTGCCTGCAACGCATGAAGCGTGAGATGGCGCCTCCTCAGGAGGGATGAGGTCCTCCAAGGAATCTTCTTCCTCCTCTGTGGGAATGGGCTCGTGTTCTTCATGTGAGGGCCCTGGAGGAAATAAGAAAGGGTGAAGATTTAATAATGGTCCTTAGAAGATGTTAATGTGCACGTCAATCACTTGACCATACTGGTTGATGTGTTGAAGTCACTGAGGGTGTCGTTGGTTTGTGGAAGGTTAAATCAGTCGCCCTGCTCCTCTGACCCACCAACCTCGCCATCACCAATGCTCAGGGTGCTGGAGGTGCCGCTTATCTCCGGTAACTCCTCCTTCACCACGAGTGAGTCACTTCCTCGGACTATGGAGGTTCTGACAGAGGTCCATAAAATAATTAAATGACTGGATAGTGTCCCTATTGATAGATTATTCCAGTTCAACAGATTGGGGAGGACCAGGGGACACGAGTTTAAACTATGGTCCATGTGATCTCCCGGACTGGTTCGATCGCCTGAGGGGCTCAGAAAGGACTTTTTTTTCCCTGACTGTCCCTGGGTTTTTTCTCTGATTTTTGCCTCTCCCAGGAGATTATGTGGCTGTGGGGGTGGGTGGGAGGTGGGGGGGAAGGGAGGAAGAGTCTGGTCATGATGGTCCCGCCATCATGGTGTGGGGCAGTAATGACAATCGTAAAGTGTCAGGAGTGGCTTGTTCCCTATATTACAATTCGGCATCAATTCCAAATCTCTTTCCTTGTTCTCACTGTAAAAGGCAGTTTCTATTCGCAGGCCCTCACCTCTCAGGAACCCTGTTGTGTAGTAGAGTGAATGGGATGTACCATGTGTCAGGGCTAACACCAATCCTTTTATAGATGGGTTATACCAGAAATAGCAGAAGGGGAGTTGACGTGGTGAGGCACAGGGAAATCAGGTTCACAGTTGCAGCCCGTTTGATTGGCACGACATCCACCACCCTGAACATGCACTCCCTCCACCACCAGCGCACCATGGCTGCATTGTGTACCATCTACAAGATGCACTGCAGCAACTCGCCAAGGCTTCTTCGACAGCACCTCCCAAACTCGTGACCTCCACCGCCTAGAAGGACAAGGGCAGCAGGTACATGGGAACAACACCACCTGCACGTTCCTCTCCAAGTCACACACCATCCTGACTTGGAAATATATCGCCGTTCCTTCATCGTTGCTGGGTTAAAATCCTCCCTACCTAATAGCACTGTTGGAGAACCTTCACCACACGGACTGCAGCGGTTCAAGAAGGCAACTCACCTTCTCAAGAGCAATTAGGGATGGGCAATAAATGCCGGCCTCGCCAGCGACCCCCACATCCCATGAATGTATAAAACAACAATTCAATGCTGAATACCGGTTTGAGTGGCACACACCCAGAAGATTCCTGCACTGCCTGCCTCTTCCTACCCTTTCGGATGGCCACCCACTTGCTATCCTGAACTCTCAATCGGAAGGAAAAGATACAAAAGAAAAATTTAACAGAGTTGGAAAATTCACGAATCGCAATTCACGATCAGTCCGTTATTTGGTCCGTCTCCTTGTCTTGGACATTTCGTTGATTCATCCTGGTCCAATTTAGCTTTGTTATATATGGGATCTCCCTTTTGCCTTTTACATGAGTCTGTGGTTAAAACAATTGCCACAATTGACAAACATTAATTTATTTGCCTTCACGTCGTTGCCAAAAATATGGAAAATTTAAAGTTTTCGTGCATCGTTCTGCCAGATAAATATCGGCCCGCCTTGCACCAATTGTCACCAAGCTTGATACTTGTGGGTGGTCTGGGATGTGGAATTTCTGTCCTATCCCTAACAGAGTGCACATTTCTTTCATGACCTGACCCACAAATCATGCTCCAGTATCACGATCGATCACCTCAATTCCCCACCTCGAAGAACTTGTTCCACAAGAACGTTCCCAGTAGTGAGCATGGTGGGATCGCTTCGAGCTGAGACTTCAAACAACTAATACAGCATGTCTTACATTCAGCAATTCGACACTACAAATAGAAGGAAGGGGTTAATTACTTCTTCACTGTGAAAAACCCTTGTGGGTATGGGGGAGTCAGTAAGCACAATAGCAGTTTCAGACATGCTGCTAAGTCAATTAAAGAAAAGTGCTTTGAAAAAGTTTAAACTCTAAAAGCATAGAAACATAGAAAAAAGGAGGAGTAGGCCATTCGGCTCTTCGAGCCTGCTCCGCCATTCAACACGATCATGGCTGATCCTCTATCTCAAAACCATATTCCCGCTCTCTCCCCATACCCCTTGATGCCTTTTCTGTCTAGAAATCTATCCAGCTCCATCTTAAATATATTCAGTGACTTGGCCTCCACAACCTTCTGTGGTCGAGAATTCTAGAGGTTCACCACCCGCTAAGTGAAGAAATTTCTCCTCATCTCAGTCCAAAATGTCCTACCCCGTATCCTGAGACTGTGACCCCTCGTTCTGGACCTCCCACCCACGGGAAACATCCTCCCTGCATCCAGTCAGTCTAACCCTGTCAGAATTTTATATGTTTCAATGAGATCCCCTCTCATTCTTCTAAACTCTAGTGAATACAGGCCGAGTCGACCCAATCTCTCCTCATACGACAGTCCAGCCATCCCAGGAATCAGGCTGGTGAACCTTCGCTGCACTCCCTCGATGGCAAGTATATCCTTTCTTCGGTAAAGAGACCAAAACTGCTCACAATACTCCAGGTGTGGTCTCACCAAGGCCCTGTATAACTGCAGTAAGACATCCTTGCTCCTGTACTCAAATCCTCTTGCAATGAAGGCCAACATACCATTTCCCTTCCTAACTGCTTGCTGCACCTGCATGTTTGCTTTCAGTGACTCGTGTACAAGGACACCCAGATCCCTTTGTACATCAACATTTCCCAATCTATCACCATTTAAATAATTACTCTGCCTTGTTTTTCCTTCTGAAGTGGATAACTTCACATTTATCCACATTATACTGCATCTGCCATGTATTTGCCCACAGAGTCATAGAGTTATACAGCACGGATAGAGGCCCTTCGGCCCATCGTGTCCGCGCCGGCCATCAGCCCTGTCTACTCTAATCCCATATTCCAGCATTTGGTCCGTAGCCTTGTATGCTATGGCATTTCAAGTGCTCATCCAAATGCTTCTTGAATGTTGTGAGGGTTCCTGCCTCCACAACCCTTTCAGACAGTGAGTTCCAGACTCCAACCACCCTCTGGGTGAAAAAGTTCTTTCTCAAATCCCCTCTAAACCTCCCGCCTTTTACCTTGAATCTATGTCCCCTTGTTATAGAACCCTCAATGAAGGGAAAAAGCTCCTTAGTATCCATCCTATCTGTGCCCCTCATAATTTTGTACACCTCAATCATGTCCCCCCTCAGCCTCCTCTGCTCCAAGGAAAACAAACCCAATCTTCCCAGTCTCTCTTCATAGCTGAAGCGCTCCAGCCCTGGTAACATCCTGGTGAATCTCCTCTGCACCCTCTCCAAAGCGATCACATCCTTCCTGTAGTGTGGCGACCAGAACTGCACACAGTACTCCAGCTGTGGCCTAACCAGTGTTTTATACACTCACTCAACTTGTCCAAATCGCCTTGAAGCCTCTTTGCATCCTCCTCACAACTCACGATCCCACCTAGTTTTGTGTCGTCAGCAAACTTAGAAATATTACATTTGGTTCCCTCATCCAAATCATTGATATGTATTGTAAATAGCTGGGGCCCGACCACTGATCCCTGCGGTACCCCACTAGTCACTGCCTGCCACCCCGAAAAAGACCCATTTATTCCTACTCTCTGTTTCCTGTCTGTTAACCAATTTTCAATCCATGCCAGTATATTACCACCAGTCCCATGTGGATCTAATACTATCCTTAATTTCTTTTGTTAGCCATAGTTGGGCCGCTTTTCCTTTTCTTTTTTTGCGCCAGAAAGGAATGTATAATTGTTGCAATGCATGCATTCGTTCCTTTAATGTTAGCCATTGCCTATCCACTGCCATGCCTTTTAATGAAGCTTCCCAATCTATCATAGCCAACTCACTCCTCAAACCTTCATAGTTTCCTTTGTTTAGATTTAGGACCCTAGTTTTGGATTGGACTACTTCACTTTCGATCTGAATGAAGAATTCGATCATGTTATGGTCACTCTTCCCTAAAGGACCCCGCACAACAACATTATTAATTAACCCCTTCTCATTGTACAATACCCAATCTAGGATAGCCTGTTCCCTGGTTGGCTCCTTCACGTATTGGTCTAAAAAAACCATCTTGTACACACTCGAGGCATTCATCCTCCACAGTATTATTGCTAATTTGGTTTGGCCAGTCTATATGTAGATTAAAGTCACCCATAATTACTGTAGTACCCTTGTTACATACATCTCTAATTTCCTGTTTGATCCCATCCCCTACATTACCAATACTGTTTGGAGGCCTATAGACAACTCCCAACATTGTTTTCTGCCCCTTGGTGCTTCTTAACTCCACCCAGTCTGATTCTACATCTTGATTTTCTGAGCCAATATCCTTTCTCACTATTGCTCTGATTTCATCCTTTACTAACAACGCCACCCCACCTCCTTTCCCTTTTTGCCTTTTTTTTATTCGTTCATGGGATGTGGGCGTCGCTGGCGAGGCCGGCATTTATTGCCCATCCCTAATTGCCCTCGAGAAGGTGATGAGCCGCCTTCTTGAACCGTTGCAGTCCGTGTGGTGAAGGTTCTCCCACAGTGCTGTTAGGAAGGGAGTTCCAGGATTTTGACCCAGCGACGATGAAGGAACGGCAATATATTTCCAAGTCGGGATGGTGTGTGACTTGGAGGGGAACGTGCAGGTGGTGTTGTTCTCATGTGCCTGCTGCTCTTGTCCTTCTAAATATCGAATACCCTTGGAAATTCAGCTCCCAGCCTTGGTCACCCTGCAGCCATGTCTCCGTAATCACAATTATATCGTATCCATTTACATCTATTTGCGCTGTTAACTCATCTACCTTATTATGAATGCTTCGTGCATTCCGATACAGTGCCTTTAGATCTGTCTTTTTAACATTTTTAGACATCTTAACATTTTTTGTACTATGGCCCTATTTGTCTTATTACCATTTTTTTCTTACCCGGACCCTATTTGTTAGTGCACTCTTTTGTTTGTACGCTCTGTCCCTTCCTGACACAATCTGTTTATCCTTACCCCAATCACTTTCCTGCACTGCTTCTTTGTCTTTTCTCTTTAGCAGTCTAGATTTCTCTCCACTGGGACCCTCTCCTCCCTTATTCAATGTAAAGCCCTATCTGCCTCCCTAGTAATTCGATTCGCCAGAACTCTGGTCCCAGCATGCTTCAGGTGTAGTTCGTCCCAACGGAACAGCTCTCTCTTTCTCCAATACTGGTGTCAGTGCCCCACAAATCGAAACCCACTTCTCCCACACCAATCTTTGAGCCACGCATTCATCTCTCTGATCTTATTTACCCAATGCCAATTTGCTCTTGGCTCAGGTAATAAGCCAGAAATTATTACCTTTGTGGCCCTGCTTTTTAATTTAGTCCCTAGCTGCTCAAACTCTCTCAGCAGAACCTTTTTCTTAGTCCTACCTATGTCGTTGGTACCTACGTGGACCACGATAACTGGATCCTCCCCCTCCCACTCCAAGTTCTTCTCCAGCCTGGAGGAGATGTCCTTAACCATGCTCCTGGCTGCAGAGAACAGTGTCTATCCCCCTCACTATACTGTCTACAACCACCTTCCTTTTTACACCCCCCACTTGAATATCTTCCTGCACCATGGTGCCTTGGTCAGTTTGCTCGTCCTCCCCGCAGTCCCTGCACTTGTCCACGAGGGTTGCAAGAACCTCAAATCTATTGGACAAGTACAGGGACTGAGGCTTCTGCAATAAAACCTCCTGGATCCCTGTACCTGCCTCACTCGCAGTCACACCCTCCTGTCCCTGACCACATGTCAATTCTAAATTATTTAATCTGAGGGGTGTGGCTGCCTCCTGGAGCAAAGGGTCCAGGCAGCTTTCTCCCTCCCTGATGTTTCGCAATGTCCGCAACTCGGACTCCAGCTCCTCAACTCGGAACCAAAGTTCCTCGAGCCGCAGACACTTACTGCAGATGTCGTCGCCCTGGACAAAAATGTCCACAAGCTCCCACATATTGCAGCAGCAACACGTCTCCTGTTCTCCCGTTATTTTATTGATTTAATTCAGTAATTTAGTGTTAATCAAATTATTTACCTCGTTTAATTTATTAGATTAATTACATTAAGTTTAGTTTTTAAAATTTAGTTATATGCTATAAGTTAACATAAAACTTAGCCCACAGTCACTAACAATCACTTACCTGTCCCACCTGTGACGTCACACTGCAGTTTTCTCAGGTCTGCTGCTGCTTTTATCCCCGTTCTCGGTCTTCTGCTGCGCAGGTCCGCCGTCGCTCTGTGGAAAAAGTTAGGAAAAGCAAGGCAAAGCAGCACCTCCTTCCGCACTTCACCGAACTCCCACACTTACCAAACTCTCAAGTTGCTCACTCTGCCCGCTGCACTCAGTCTTTGTAATTGTAACTTTGTAATTCTCCAAAGCTGCTTTTTACCTATTTAAAAAAAATCTTTGTGCATGTTAACAGTGGTATAATGTAAATTTCAGTCAAAATAAATCCATACCACACGACTTTAATTTAAAATGTATAAAGCCAAACACTTTCATGAAAGGATATATTGATCAGGAAAGGCTGAACAGGCTGGAGGTCTTTTCTCTAGAAAAGAGAAGGTTGAGGGGTGACCTCTTAGAGGTCTTTAAGGTAATGAAAGGGTTCGATCGGGTTGATGTGGAGAAAATGTTTCCACTTGTGGGGGAGTTCAAAATTAGAGGTCATAAATATAAGATAGTCACCAATAAATCCAATCGGGAATCAGAAGAAACTTCTTTACCCAAAGGGTGGTAAGAATGTGGAACACATTACCACAAGGAGTAGTTGAGATGAATAGTATAGATGTATTTAAGGGAAAGCGAGATAAGCACACGAGGGAGAAAGGAATAGAAGGGTATGCTGATAGGATCAGATGAAGTAGGGAAGGAGGAGGCTCGTGTGGAGCATAAACACCGGCATCGACCAGTTGGGCTCCGCGGAGGATGGTGGTGGATGGGGACGAGTTGGACCATTGATGGGTATGAAGTTGATGGCTGGAGACAATCCAGGTGAACAATGGAGGTGTAGATGGTCTGTGTGTCCATGGTTGCTTGTTTTCCATCTCAATACCAGTCAGCCAGAATACATGTGTTCAAAAATGGGTCTCTGGAAATCATCTTTCGTTTCAGTTGGTAAGTTGGCCTGAAATGTGGATCGTGACCCAGCGACGATGAAGGAACGTTGATATATGTTTTGAAGGGGAACTTGGAGGTGACGTTGTTCCCATGGATCGGCTGCTCTTGTCCTTCTCGGTGGTGGAGGGCACGGGTTTGAGATGTGCTGCCGAAGAAGTCTTCGCGACTTGCTGCATTGCATCCTGTAGAGAGTACACACTGCAGCTACCGTACACCGGTGGTGGAGGGAGTGGATGTTTAAGCTCATGGATGGGATGTCGAACTAGCGAGCTGCTTTGTCCTGGATAGTTTCGAGCTTCTTGAGTATTGTTGGAGATGCACTCATCCAGGCAAGTGGAGAATATTCCATTACACTCCTGAGCTAAGTTGTACATGACAGAGAGGCTTTGGGGAGTCAGGAGGAGAACCACTCAATACAGAATACCCAGCCCCTGACCTGCTCTAGTGTCCACGGTAGTTATGTGGCTGGTCCAGTTGAGTTTCTGGTCAATGGTGACCCACCACTGCGCCACCCCCCACCCCGACCAAGGATGTTGATGGTGGGGGACTCGGCGATGGTACTGCCATTGGAGATGGTCATTGCCTGGCACTTGTGTAGCATGAATGTTACTTGCCCACCTATCAGGTCAAGCCTGGATATTGTCCTGATCTTGCTGCATGCGGGAGTGACTGCTTCATTATCTGAGGAAAAGCGAAAGAATCTGAATGCTCCAATCATCAGAGAACAGCCCCACTTCTGACCTTATGATGGAGGGAAGGTCATTGACAAAGCCGCTGAAGATAGTTGGGACTAAGATGCTGCCCTGAGAAATTCCTGCAGCAATGTCCTGGGGATGAGATGATTGGCCTCCAATGACCACAATCGTTTCCCTTTATACCAGATATGATTCCAGCCACTGGAAAGTATTCCTCTGATCCCCATTGACTTCAGTTTTACTCGGGCTCCTTGGTGCCACACTTGGTCAAATGCTGCCTTGATCTTGGGCAGTCACTCTCAACTCAACTCTGGAACTCAGCTCTTGTGTCCATGTTTGACACCAAGCCACATAAGGAGATATTAGGACAGGTGACCAAAAGTTTGGTCAAAGTTTTAAGAAGCTACTTAAAGGAGGAGTGGGAGGTAGAGAGGCGGAGAGGTTTAGGGAGGGAATTCCAGAGCTTAGGGCCGAGGCAGCTGAAGGCACGGCCGCCAATGTTGGGACGATTAAAATCGGGGATGTACAAGAGGCACGAATTGAAGGAGCGCAGAGATCTCGGAGGGTTGTAGGGCTGGAGGAGCTTACAGAGATAGGGAGGGGGGCGAGGCCATGGAGGGATTTGAAAACAAGGATGAGAATTTTAAATGTTAAAATTGAGGCTTTGCCAGACCTGGAGCCTAGAGGGAACAAAGTCAAGAGGTAACAAAGGCAAATGAGGGTTTCAGCAGGAGATGAGTGCGGCAGGGGCGGAGACGGGCAATGTTACTGGGGTTGAAGTAGGCGGTCTTGGTGATGGAGCGAGTAGGGGGTCGGAAGCTCATCTCGGGGCCAAATGTAACCTGGTAAGATTGCTTTTGTATGTAAACGCTCGCACAAACAGGCTATTCATCCACAATTAGCTGTTGTGCTTCATGCTTAATTGGAACTGTAACTTCTTAGCTTCATAGTAAAAACATATGGCCTTTCAGAGCAGAATAATGTTTATTGTCTTCAATAAAATAATACAATTCCTTTCCTGCTACTTGGCTTGGAATGACACCTATCCATCATAAATATGTCCCAATATGCATCGGACCACTAGGCACCAGACACGACAAAGGCAAACCAAGCCCAGTCGATCCTGCAAAGACCTCCTCACTAACATCTGGGGGCATGTGGCAAAATTGGGAGAGCTGTCCCACAGACTGGTCAAGCAACAGTCTGACATAGCCATACTTACAGAATCATACCTTTCAGCCAACGTCCCAGACTCTCCCATCAGCATCCCTGGGTATGTCCTGTCCCACCGGCAGGACAGACCCACCAGAGGTGGCGGTACAGTGATATACAGTCAGGAGGGAGTGGCCCTGAGAGTCCTCATCATTGATCATTGACTCTGGAACCCATGAAGTCTCATGGCATCTGGTCAAACATGGGCAAAGAAACCTCCTGCTGATTACCACCGACCACCCTCCCTCAGCTGATGAATCAGTCCTCCTCCATGTTGAGCACCACTTGGCGGAAGCACTGAGGGTAGCAAGGGCACAAAATGTACTCTGGGTGGGGGACTTCAATGTCCATCACCAAGAGTGGCTCGGTATCAACCACTACTGGCCGAGCTGGCCGAGTCCTGAAAGACATAGCTGCCAGACTGGGCCTGCGGCAGGTGGTGAGCAAACCAACACGAGGGTAAATCTTACTTGACCTCGTCCTCACCAATCTACCTGTCACAGATGCATCTGTCCATGACAGCATTGGTAGGAGTGACCACCGCACAGTCCTTGTGGAGATAAAGTCCTGTCTTCACACTGAGGACACCGTCCATCGTGTTGTGTGGCACTACCACCGTGCTAAATGGGATAGATTCAGAACAGATCTAGCAGCTCAAAACGGGGCATCCATGAGGCACTGTGGGCCATCAGCAGCAGCAGAATTGTATTCCACCACAATCTGCGACCTCGTGGCCCGGCATATTCCTCACTCTACCATTAACAACAAGCCAGGGGATCAAGCCTGGTTCAATGAGGAGTGTAGAAGAACATGCCAGGAGCAGCACCAGGCATACCTAAAAATAAAGTGCCAACCTGGTGAAGCTACAACACAGGATGACATGCATGCCAAACCGCAGAAGCAACATGCTACCGACAGATTTAAGTGATCCCACAACCAATGGATCAGATCAAAGCTCTGCATTCCTGCCACATCCAGTCGTGAATGGTGGTGGACAATTAAACAACTGACGGGAGAAGAAGGCTCCATGAACATCCCAATCCTCAATGATGGCAGAGCACAGCACGTGAGTACAAAAGACAAGGCTGAAGCGTTTGCAACCATCTTCAGCCAGAAGTGCCAAGTGGATGATCCATCTCAGCCTCTGCTCCTACTCACTGATGCTCAGTTTGGGTTCTGCCAGGACCACTCGGCTCCAGACCTCATTACAGTCTTGGTCCAAACATGGACAAAAGATCTGAATTCCAGAGGTGAGGTGAGAGTGACTGCCCTTGACATCAAGGCAGCATTTGACCGAGTGTGGCACCGAGGAGCCCCAGTAAAACTGAAGTCAATGGAAATCAGGGGGAAAACTCTCCAGTGGCTGGAGTCATACCTAGCACAAAGGAAGATGGTAGTGCTTGTTGGAGGCCAATCATCTCAGCCCCAGGATATTGCTGCAGGAGTTCCTCAGGGCAGTGTCCCGGGCCCAACCATTTTCAGCTGCTTCATCAATGACATTCCCCCCATCAGAAATGGGGATGTTCGCTGATGATTGCACAGTGTTCAGTTCCATTCACAACCCCTCAGTTAATGAAGCAGTCCGTGTTAACATAAATCCCTGAGAAATCAATGGATGAAGCAATAAGACTTCAATTTCCTGATACACATCACTAATTATGGGAATTATTGGTGAATTTTTTTTACTGATGGGACTGTATCAAGCCTCTCCTTTAATGGACAAACAGGAATGTAGCTTTCAATAAGATTAAAGATCATTTTTGGGGCTGGAGGTAAGTTTGAATATAATTTCTTAAAGCAGATTTTTTCCCCTTCAGTAATACACGACTCAAATGTTTCCACAAGACAAAGAATCAAACCTGATCATCAAACACGCACGGACAAAATGTCTTTGTGTCTCTTAGTGACAAAAGTAAAATGAGCTGGCACAAACATGGCAGCAAATAGTGGGCTCCGAACTATACTTACTTTGAATGAAATGGTGCCTAAGGGCTAAAGGCAGAAACTTCACTGCAGAAATCAGCCACCTTTTGATCCTCTCCTGTTCCGACAGTTTGATGCCCGAGTAGGACAGACACAGTTCAGCAGAGTCTCAGCATCTTGGTGTCCAATCTGATCACCTTTAAATGCACTGAATGACTCTCAGCACCTTCAGGTGAATCTGCTGTTTGAGCAGTGAGTTCAGATCTTTTTATACTGTTTTCTGAAGAAGTTTTTGAATACATTAGGCAGGAACATTAAATGCTGAAGAAAAACAGCAGCTCATTGATTCTGCAATTGTTTCTTCGTTCCAAGCTTGTGATTGATTTAAAAATCATTAACTCTCTGAGTGTCGGCTGCAGGGAAGTCTGAACACAAAGGCAGCCATTTATTAAATGATTCCAGCTCATGCCCTGTAAGGCTGAAAAATTCCCCAGTGATACAGGAATAACATTCGTGAAGTGTCAGGATGGCTTGTCCTGTATGTTACAATTCAGCCTCACTCCCAAAACTCTTTCCTTGTTCCCAGAACACATTCATATAATTTCCAGATATACAGGGGTTTCACATACACAAATCTTTGAAGGTGGCAGGGCAAGTTAATAAAGCTATTAAAAAGCATATGGAATCCTTGGCTTTATAAATGGAGGCATAGTGTACAAAAGCAAAGATGTTGTGCTGAAGCTTTATAAATCACTGTTTAGACCTCAGCTCGAGTATTGTGCACAATTCTGGGCATTACAATTTAGAAAGGAAGTCAAGGCCTTGGAGAGGGTGCAGAGCTGATTTACTAGAATGGTACCAAGGATGAGGGGTTTCAATTATCTGGAGAGACCGGAGAAGTTGCGACTGTTCTCCCTACAGCAGAGAAGGTTAAGGGGAGATTCAATAGATTATGATGGGTTTTGATCGAGTAGATCGGGCACAACAGTGACCACTGGCAAGAGGGTCAGTGACCAGAGGACACAGATTTAAAATAATTGAAAAAAAAGCTAGAGGGGAGATATACTTCCCAGAATGCATTAATGTACTTCCAAGAATGCATTCATATATTTCCAAAAATGCATTCATATAATTATTGTACCTAGAACACATTCATGTACTTCCCAGAACACATTCATGTACCTAGAACACATTCATGTACTTCCTAGTCCACATTCCCCGAACAAATTAATGTTCTGCATTGAAAAAGCACCTATACTTTCCAGAACACATTTATATAATTCATGAAATGCATTCATATACTTTCCAGAACACATTCATATACTTCCCTGAACACATTCATATACTTCCCAGATCACAACTGTATACTTCCCAGAATGCATTCATATACTTTCCAGAACACATTCATATACTTCCCAGAACACATTTGTATACACAGAAGATATTCGTAGATGCAGAACATATTCATATACCTCCCAGGACACGTTCAAAACTTCCCACAACACATTCATATACTTCCCAGAACACATTCATAACTTTCCAGTATGCAATCAACTACTTTCTAGTATACTTCTCAGAACGGACTCACGGACGTCCCAGAATACATTCATATACACAGAATATATTCATATACTCCCCAGGAGGCATTCATATAATTCCCAGAATACATTCACATACTTCCCAAACCACACTCATAATTCCCAGAATGCATTCATATACTTCACAGAACACATTCATATACATCCCCAAAATCATTGATATACTTGTCAAAGCGTACTCATATACTTCCCAGAACACATTCATGTATTTCCCAGAACACATTCTTATACTCAGAACACATTCATGTACTTCCCAATACACATTCCCCGAACAGATTAATGTACTGACCCCAAAAAATTCATGTACTTCCCAGATCACAATCGTATACTTCCCAGAAGGCATTCTTATACTTCACAGAATGCAGACATATACTTATTAGAATGCATTTGTATACTTATCAGAACACATTCATTTTCTTTCCAGAATGCATTCATATACTTCCCAGAACGCATTTGTATACACAGAAGATATTCATAGATGCAGAACATGTTCATATACTTCCCAGAAGGCATTCATATACTTCCCAGAATGCATTCATATACTTCCCAGAACGCATTCATATAGAACCTTCACCACATGGACTGCAGCGGTTCAAGAAGGCGGCTCACCTCCACCTTCTCAAGGGCAATTAGGGATGGACAATAAATGCTGGCCTCGCCAGCGAACGCCCACATCCCATGAACGAATAAAAAATAAAGTATTCCCAGATTGTTGTGATTCCCATTTCTAATTTTGTTCCACCAACTTTTGTTGAGGTTGCTCTCAGTTTCTAATTGTAGTTTCTAATTGTTTCTTAAGTTTTATAATCTGCTGTCCTTACCAGAACACAACTATAGCTTTCCAATTCATTTTTTTCCACATACTTTTTGTGGGTTTAATGTGAACCAACTCTCCCAGCTGTTCTAGGTTTCCTGCTTTTCCTATCAAGGAAATCCCAGATATCCTTTATTTCATCTGGGATGTTTCTCGGTCACTTTTTTTTCTCCTGACCACAGCCAATCACAAGATAAAAGAGGGTGCTGTCAGAGCTAACGGCTATCACACATTAGTACAACCGAGATTTATCCCAAAATTATCAAGATAGATAACAAGATATCGTTCTTCAATTTACAGTTACACACAGCCTTAACTCCTTAAACATCAACTCACCCTCATCAATACCATACTCAACACAACTTCAATCAGATCAACTCACACTCACCAATACTCAACACAACTTCAAGCAGATCGACTCACACTCACCAATACTCAACACAACTTCAATCAGATCAACTCACACTCACCAATACTCAACACAACTTCAATCGGATCAACTCACACTCACTAATACTCACCACAACTTCAATCAGATCAACTCACACTCACCAATACTCAACACAACTTCAATCAGATCAACTCATGCTCACCAATACTCACCACAACTTCAATCAGATCAATTCACACTCACCAATACTCAACACAACTTCAATCAGATCAATTCACACTCACCAATACTCAACACAACTTCAATCGGATCAACTCACACTCACCAATACTCAACACAACTTCAATCGGATCAACTCACACTTGCCAATACTCACCACAACTTCAATCAGATTAATTCACACTTACCAATGCACAACACAACATAAACTTTAAATCACTCGACATTTACTGAAAATCATTAAGCATTTAAGAAATTCAAAATGCCAATTTTTATGCGATGATCTCATGTCCGGAATTTGAGATGCTCACATTTTATAAGAATCAGAATTTTAATTGGTCACAGCAAAAGCCTGGTTTCCACAATTTAATAGGTCAGTTAACCTCAATAACTCCAACTTCAATGCCTGGATGAGTGCAGCTCCAACAACACTCAAGAAGCTCGACACCATCCAGGACAAAGCAGCCCGCTTGATTGGCACCCCATCCACCACCCTAAACATTCACTCCCTTCACCACCGGCGCACTGTGGCTGCAGTGTGTACCATCCACAGGATGCACTGCAGCAACTCGCCAAAGCTTCTTCGACAGCACCTCCCAAACCCGCGACCTCTACCACCTAGAAGGACAAGGGCAGCAGGCACATGGGAACAACACCACCTGCACGTTCCCCTCCAAGTCACACACCATCCCGACTTGGAAATATATCACCATTCCTTCATCGTCGCTGGGTCAAAATCCTGGAACTCCCTACCTAACAGCACTGTGGGAGAACCGTCACCACACGAACTGCAGCGGTTTAAGAAGGCGGCTCACCACCACCTTCTCAAAGGCAATTAGGGATGGGCAATAAATGCTGGCCTTGCCAGCGATGCCCACATCCCATGAACAAAAAAAAAATTCAGCAATATCAGAATAAAATACAAGACAAAACAGATGTTAAACACAAGACAAACCGATAAAATTATCAACATATGTGCTTTCCAAAACCTAGTACATTACACAAAAGAGGAAAACACATAACAAGCATTAAAAGGGGGCGGAGCCCGCAACCTCGAAAAGGAAGCATTGATGATTGGGACAGGCTTCTTAAAGAGACAGTACAGAGACAGTTCAATTTCTGATGTTTGTGACTGAACCCCATTCTGTACTGACTCAAAGTCTCAGGCTCACAGTCTGTGCCTTCACCCAAGCCTAGTGTGGTGAAGGTCCCACCATCTTTCTCTTGCTTCAAAGCTTGCAAAGTATCCTGATCTTCACGATCTCCTATCCCCACCGCTTCCCAGACTGCAGTAATCGTATCCGCCCATCCCTACCTGCTCATATCCCTGCTGGCAAACATTTGAATACCTCGGGGCTACAAGTAATTTGCACCTTCTCTCTATCGTCACAGTCACTCAATTTAGCAGTTTGATCTATCGCTGCTATTGAGGCTCCTGGGTCTTTCCTGACTTTTATTTCAGGAATATCGGGAATCTCTATGGTCTGTGTCACATTCTCTGCAGCGTTTTCAACATCTGAAGTTTCACCCTCTGGGAGCTGAGTTTTCTCTTTGACCCTAACTCTCCCGACCTCTCGTTTGACCCTACGTGTGGGGGCCATTCTAGGTATCGAGTCCCTCAGACCTTGATCAAGTTAATGATCTTGGTTGTCCTCCCCTTTCCAGTCTGTACCTTCGTTCCCGCTATCATCTCCTTCAACTACACGACACTGACATATGGCATGTACCATCCACCTGTGGGATTTCAGCTGTGGTTTAAGCTTTTCTGTCTCTTTATTACATTGCACACTGTGATATGGGGGGAAAAATTGGATAAGGGTCCGTTCTGGGATGTGGTGGCGCGCTACCACCCTCCACCCGATGGACCCTACTCAGGCAGCACGTGAACTTCACTGACACACTGTCCTCTGTCCTCTGTCTTGCAGGAGAAGGTGGCGTATAACACCCGGCAGCAGGAGGGACCTGAGGGTGGACGGGCACGTCCGCACGTCCTCACCCCCCTACAGGAGATGGTGCTCCGGATCATTGGGCGGGCCGTCGCTGCAGCCTACACCACGTGCCGCGCTGGAGGTCCCGATGAAGGGGGTCTCTGCATACCGCTCCTTTTCCTTTCCCACATCTCCCTCCTCCCATAATCCTTTCTGACTCACGTGCTGCACATACTGTCAGCACAAACCTCTTACTTGCTCCTCACCCGACTCCACAACTCAATCTGTTTCCCTTTGTCATTGCACATGCCCAAGAACTCGTGACGGCACCCTCTGAGGAGGAGGAGGAGGAGGATACTGAAGACACACCGTCACTCGATCTGACCCTTGCTTCCACCAGCTCAGAGACTGACACTGTGCGTCCTTTAGAGGTTAGGTTAGAGGAGGGATCTGCACGTGGTGAGACACCGAGCACAAGTGCACAGGAGGCGGGGCGGGGGGAACGGATCCCACAGGTGCCAGCTCGCCGGAGGGTAAGGTCGCTCACTTGTTCTGCTGTAGAGGAGTCAGATGAGGATTTCGATGGGCCAGGCTACAGAAGATGGCTGATGGGCGTACACCAACAAATGCTTGGGGCACTGGAAAGCCTGCCAGAAAGTTTGTGCACAATGAGAAGGGGCATGGAGGAGTCCAGCTCCAACTTGAGGCAGGGCTTTCTGCAGAGCTTGGAGCCCATCCTTTCGAACATAGAACAGCGGGTCACCTCCATCAGCGCACCTGTGGAACCCACCATGATGCAGCATCTGATGACTGATGTCACAGCATCCATTGCAGCACAAACATTTTCCATCCAAGGTCTGACCGCTGCATTTGCAGCTCAGACGGCTGCCTTGGAAGCTCAGACTGCTCCTATCATGGCTCTGGGGACCACTGTGGAACGGGGCTTCCAGGGCGTCACAGCACTACAGCAATCCGTTCTCCAGCCGATCACCAGGATTGCTGAGGCGCCGCCCCTGGAGAGTGGCAGTGGCGCCATGGCAGTCGGACTTGCTGTCCTCTCTCAGGACGACAGCATTCCTGCTCCCACCCCTACCACTCCGCCAGTGCCCCTGTTGTTGCCTATCGGCCAGCCAGGCCAGACTGCTGCAGCCCATGCTGCGATGGTGCAGTCTGAAGCCGGGTCCTCCCAGCCCAGAGCTGCTCGAGATTGTCCTCCAAGGCCATCTGCACGTTCCTCCATTGAAGGCCAGCAGCCTTCCACCACCCATGCTCCAGCCACTGGGGAAGCACCTCGTCGGAGCAATAAGATAGGTAAAGGGACACGAACAACAGGCACTAAGGGAATGCACAAGGGTGAATAGTTCTGTTACGTTTGCATAATTTCAAACAACGCTTCTGCTGCCTGGACCGGTCTGGAGGATCCCTGCAGTACACCCCTGAGCGGGTGGGCAGATTGGTGGGGGTCTGCTGCCTGCTGCACAACCTCGCCATCATGAGGGACCAACCTTTGCCACCAATGATTGGAGAAGACCCTGAGCCAGAGGTGGAGGAGGAGGAGGCTGAGGAGGAGGAGGAGGAGGAGGGGGTGGAGCTGGAAAAGGAAGTGGAGGAAGATGAAAGGGTGCAACAGGAACCACACGTCTTGTGTGCAAGGGCTCTGTGTGCTCGCCTGATCCGTACCCGTTATCAATAATTTGAACTACATCCCCCCAACTCACCAACAGTCCTACACTCCCCACCTTTCCACTCCCACAAGACGATCAAATCGAACTCCATCTGATTACACATTGGTTTCTCTCTTAGCTCATTGCACAAATAAAAACCACCACCAAATGCAAAATCAAAGTGTCATTTATTAATGAATAAATGAAATTATGCAAACATAACAGAACAATTCACCCTTGTGCATTCCCTTAGTGCTTTTTGTTTGTGTGCCTTTACCTATCTTAGTGCTCCGACAAGGTGCTTGCCCAGTGGCTGGAGCTTGGGTGATGGGAGGCTGCTGCCCTTCAATGGAGGAGCACGCAGATGGCCTTGGAGGACGATCTCAAGCAGCTCTGGGCCGAGAGGGCCCGGCTTCAGACAGCACCATCGCAGCATGGGCTGCAGCAGTTTGGCCTGGCTGGCCGATAGGCAACATCAGGGGCACTGGCGGAGTGGTAGGGGTGGGAGCAGGAAGGCTGTCATCCTGAGAGAGGACAGCAGATCCGACTGCCATGGCGCCACTGCCACTCTCCCGGGGCGGTGCCTCAGCAATCCTGGTGATCAGCTGGAGAACGGATTGCTGGAGTGCTGTGACGCCCTGGAAGCCCCGTTCCACAGTGATCCCCAGACCCACGATAGGAGCAGTCTGAGCTTCCAAGGCAGCCGTCTGAGCTCCAAATGGACAGTCAGACCTTGGATGGCAGATGTTTGTGCTGCAATGGAAGCTGTGACATCAGTCATCAGACGCTGCATCATGGTGGGTTCCACAGGTGCACTGATGGAGGTGGCCACCATGTTGGAAAGGATGGGCTCCAAGCTCTGCGCAAAGCCCTGCGCCAAGTTGGAGCTGGATTCCTCCATGCCCCTTCTCATTGTGTGCAGGCTTTCTGGCAGGTTTTCCAGTGCCCCAAGCATTTGGTGGTGTACGCCCATCAGCCATCTTCTGTAGCCTGGCCCATCGAAATCCTCATCTGACTCCTCTACAGCAGAACAAGTGAGCAACCTCACCCTCCGGCGAGCTGGCACCTGTGGTATCCATTCCACCCGCCCCGGCTCCTGCTCACTTGTGCTCGGTGTCTCACCACGTGCAGATCCCTCCTCGAACCTAACCTCTAAAGGACGCACAGTGTCAGTCTCTGAGCTGGTGGAAGCAAGTGTCAGATCGAGTGACGGTGTGGTTTCAGTGTCTTCCTCCTCCTCGGGTACCAATGCCTGCGGAGTTATAGTCTGGAGGGTGGCTGGAGACCCTCCAGACTGTAGCTCCGCAGGCATTGGCAGGCTGTGGCGCAGGAAGTAAACGCCAGGGACATTGCACCACCCACGTGGGAGCAGTGCCGAAAGAAGTTCAATGATTTGACACGAGTGGTCAAGGTGGGTGAATGCAAGTGTCAAGTAGCACATCCAACCAACTGCACCACTGCTCCACACATCACACTCCCAGTCACCCACCCACCAACAAACACTGCCCATCCAACGCAATGCTGCACTCGACATGATGAATCTCACCCTCACATAATACCACACTTACAGGCCAAACAACCACCACTCACAGGTCACACAAACTGGCAGCTATTCGGCCATGACAGGCACATCGCCCACACACCTTGCAGGAGACTCACTGACACACTGTCCTCTGTCTTGCAGGAGAAGGTGGCGCATAACAGCTGGCAGCAGGAGGGAACTGAGGGTGGACGGGCACGTTTACACGTCCTCAACCCCCTAGAGGAGACAGTGCTGAGAATCATTGGGCGGGCCGTCGCTGCAGCCGTTACAACATGCCGCGCTGGAGGTCCCGACGAAGAGGGTCTCTGCATATCCAATGCTCCTTCTCCTCTTATAACCTTTTCTGACTCACGTGCTGCAGATGCCGTCAGCACGCACGTCTGACTTGCTCCTCTCCCCTCTCCACAACTCAACCTGTTTCCCTTTGTCATTGCAGATACCCAAGAACACGTGGCGGCACCGTCCGAGGAGGAGGAGGAGGAGGAGGGGGATTTACTGCCACTGAAAGCCCTACCTTTCTGTAGTAATACTGGAAAGAAGAATCACTGCTGTCCACATACAGCTACTCACTCAGCTGGCAGAGAGCTTTCATCCATCAGGTGGCTTTGGGCTAGTTCCTAGAATGGTCCCAAATGTCAGGCCCCATTCAAGTGATGGAGTTATTCCAAGACACACACGTAAACACCATAATAAGAGGCAGAGAAGGAAAGGAGACCCTGCTCCTTTGGCCTGGATTTTAACATGGAGCCGGAAGAGAGTGGGGGGAAGTTAATCGGACCCGAAACCTGGAGGTAAAGTTGGAGGGTCGGAATCTGCGATCGTGACCTAATTGAAGGATAAAAATGTTACTTCCGGGTTTCATGCCCAACAGCCAGCCTGATTGACAGGCGGGGATCGGGGCGGAGTCAGGGAGGGACAGATCCTGGGACGTGGGGAAGATCGGGGTGGGGGAGGTGATGGGAAGAGTTGGTGATCAGGGGTCAGGAGAAGAGTTACTGATCGGGGGTAGGTGGGGGGTCTCAGACGTCGGGTGGGGGTCGATCGGCCGATCGCAGGGGGTCCGATTGTGCCAGGTAAGCTTGTTGGGCCTGGAGGAAACACTCCTGCTCCTCCTGGCCCACAAGCAGTTCAATAAAGACACTGACCTGATGATCTGGGCCTTCTCACCTCCTTTCCACTGGCGAGATTCAGAAGCCCCGGGAAACCAGTGCCGGAGAAGTTCAATTTGAAATTAGGCTAAATTCAATTAAAAAACAGCTGCTTGACGTCTTGTAACGACATTAATTGCCCCACTAATGACCTGCCCGCCGGCACTAATTGGGGACGTGACCTCGGCGAGTACATTCCTCGCACGCACCCAAACTCGCCCACGTTACACCCGGAAGTTGGAGCCGGGCTGTGGTCACGATCCAGACAGTTGTGATTTGCACCTCCCACCCGCCCCCAACCCACTCGTTCTTGGGGGTTAAAATTTCCCCCTTTAAGTCCACCGGTACCTTGTAATGGCTTCGCTGACAATCAGAAGTGGGGCAAACAAACACAATGGGCAGGATTTTAACTGCCAAGTCCGGGTGGGTTCAGACCAGGGGAGGGGGACAAACAAAATCGCATTTTAATGGAGCGGGAGGGAATCCCGGCTCGAACCTGCTGAAAAACGCGTCCGGCCCAGACCCACCTGGGTGCACACGCATCAGGAATCCTGAAATCCCACCGGCAATTAAATCCGGCGGGCCGAGAATTAAAGGGGCACGTGGACCTCATTGAGGTATTAACGGAGTTTATTTTTTGTATATTGGACACTTAAAAAGATTTTAACCTTACCTCGGGGGCTTTGCTTCAGCTTCCGATTCACGAAACCAGAAATCAATAAATAAAATTACATTTCCCATTGTAAAATATAAATAAACATACATTAAAACCAATGTCACCTGCACCACCCCCCCACCCCAATGTCTGATGTCCGAATGCTCCCCCCACCAATGTCCGATGTCTCCCGCCCGCCCACTGATGTCCAATGTCCAATGTCTCCCTCCCCCCGCTCTGAGCTTTGTCCCCCCCACCCCATCTCTCTCCCAACGGCCGATGAGGTCTCTCTCTCTCTTTCTCACGCCCCCCCCCTCTCGGACGTGTAGCTCCTCTCTGCCGACCGGCAGCCAGCCTGTCAATCAGGCTGCCGGGTGCGAAACCCGGAAGAGGCATTGATTGTCCTCATTAAGGTCGTGATCTGCCTCCTTCCCTTCCCGAGTTTCACACCTGCAAATCCTCCCCCCGCCCACCCCGCTCTCCTCCCACCGGCATGGCCCATATGTAGGCATGACTCTGGCAGTCATTTTCAGTTGGATATAATAACATTAACTAACCCACTGTGATGAGTTGCAGTGGAAAGTCATTTCTGGTGGCAAAGAAGAAACTAAACATCTGGGCAGTGAAATTCTTCCAGTCAATTTTTTTAAAAAGTCAACTATTTTGCCACAATCGAATTGATGGGAGGAATTTCACCACATGGTCACATGCCAGACATTACTGGGAAGCCCGATTTCATTAAACTTAAGCCTCTAACCTTGAATACTCTTTTAAGTGTTTCTGGGGGGTTTTCCGATTTTTCGCCAAAGTTATGGCAGAGGATTGGAAGAACCCCGACAGAAATTCGACTCCAACGAATGAAGAAAAGCAAAATGATCAAAACTTTTACAGCACAGTTCATACCAGGAAATGGAAACGATGAAGGATTCCCAGTGATACCAGTGTGAGCCACTCCAGTTTTACGTGGGGTACGACTGAAAGCTGAGCCTGTCCGTCCAGAGCGAGAAGGGAAGGTGCCAGAGGTGACAGTGGATCCACACATTCTGAAGGGTTTTTTTGCTGCAGGTTCACCTGCTCATAGATGGGGACATTCTTATTATTTCAACAAATTGATCAATTGCTCATGGACTGAAAATCATTCTTTTCAGAGCCGAGGTTAAGTAACAGTCTCACAGGGTTTGACAAGAATTACAAAATAGGAAAGGATGATGAAATTAAGTTCGATTCTAATTCTAACTTTACTCACCTTCCGGGGCCTCTTCTCACTCCAAAACCTCTTTGCCGCCAGGTTTGTTTCAAGCCATTTCTCATTTATTCCTATTGTTTGATGCTCCTAATCTAACCACAGCACTTAAATACTAAATATTGACCCATCATAAAATGCACCATCTATTTATATTGCTCAGCACAATAAATGAAATCAAACCAACTTCAATTTGCCCTCTATATGAAGTAGTTAAATCTAAACTGTCCATGCACCTTCTCTCTTCTAAGTTTGAGCCCACGCTCTCTGGTCCAGGGTCCGTGGAAACCTCAAACAGATTCCTGGAGTTCAATTTATCCATTTCCTTAAGGATCTTGAACAGCTCCACAGAGGCTTCTCTTCTCCAGAAAACACAATCCTGGGCTCTTCAACCGCTTCCCACAACTCCACAATTTTTTATAAATACATAAAGAGCAAGAGGATGACTAAGGAAAGAGTAGGGCCTAATAGAGACCAACAAGGTAACCTATGTGTGGAAACGGAAGATGTGGGAATGGTTCTTAATGAATACTTTGAGTCTGTCTTCACAAAAGAGGGAGACGATGCAGAGATTGTAGTTGAGGAGGAGTGTGAAATATTGGATGGGATAAACATAGAAGAAGAAGTATTAAGGGCTTTAGCATCTTTGAAAGTAGATAAAGCATCAGGCCCAGATGAAATCTATCCCAAGCTGTTATGAGAAGCAAGGGAGGAAATTGCGAAGGCTCTGACCATCATTTTCCGATCCTCCCTGGCTACAGGCGTGGTGCTGGGAGATTGGAGGACTGCTAACGTTGTACTGTTGTTTAAAAAGGGAGGAAGAAATAGACCAAATAATTATAGGCCAGTCAATCTAACCTCGATGGTAGGAAAATTATTGGAATCAATTCTGAGAGACAGTATAAACAGTCATTTAGAAAGGCACAGATTAATCAAGGACAGTCAACATGGCTTTGTTCAGGGAAAGTCATATCTGACTAACTTGATTGAATTTTTTGAGGAGGTAACAAGGAGGGTCGATGTAATCTACATGGTTTTTAGCAAGGCTTTTGACAAAGTCCCACATGGCAGACTGGTGAAAAAGTAAAAACCCATGGGATCCAAGGGAAAGTGGCTAGTAGGATCCAAAATTGGCTCACTGGTAGGAAGCAAAGGGTAATGGTTGATGAGTTTTTGCAACTGGAAGGCTGTTTCCGGTGGAATTCCACAAGGCTCAGTACTAGGTCCCTTGCTTTTTGTGGTGTATTAATGATTTGGACATGAATGTGGGCAGCTTGATCAAGAAGTTTTCAGATGATACACAAATTGGTCCTGTGGTTGATAGTGAGAAGGAAAGCTATAGACTCCAGGAAGATATCAATGGACTAGACCAGTGGGCAGAAAAGTGGCAAATGGAATTCAATCCAGAGAAGTGTGAGGTAATGCATTAGGGGAGGGCAAACAAGGCAAGGGAATACACAATAAGTGGGAGGATACTGAGAGGTGTAGAGGAACAAAGGGACCTTGGAGTGCATGTCCACAGATCCCTGAGGGTAGCAGGACAGGTGGATAAGGTGGTTAAAACGGCATATGGGATACTTTCCTTTATTAGCCAAGGCATAGAATATAAGATCAGGAAGGTTATTCCAGAACTGTATAAAACATTGGTTGGATCACAGCTTGAGTACTGTGTATAATTCTGGTCACCACATTACAGGAAGGATGTAATTACACTGGAGAGGGTACAGAGGAGATTTACGAGGATGTTGCCAGGACTGGAGAATTTTAGCTCTGAGAAAAGATTGGATAGGCTGGGGATGTTTTCTTTGGAACAAAGGAGGCTGAGGGGAGATTTAATTGAGGTATATCAAATTATGATGGGTCTCGATAGAGTGAGTAGGGAGGACCTATTTCCTTTAGTAGAGGGGTCAGTGACCTGGCGGGGGGTGGGGGGGCATAGATTTAAATTAATTGGTAGAAAGATAAGAGGGGAGCTGGGGAGAAATGTTTTCACCCAGAGAGCGGTGGGGGCCTGGAACTCACTGCCTGAAAGGGTGGTGAAGGCAGAAACCCTCATCACATTTAAAAAGTACTTGGATGTGCACTTGAAGTGCCGTAACCCACAGGTCTATGGGCCAAGTGCTGGATAGAGGGATTAAACTGGATGGCTCTTCTTCCGCTAGCGCGGACACTATGGGCCGAATGGCCTCCTTCTGTGCCGTAACTTTCTATGATTCTATGAACTCATATGCCTTAAGCCAAGCATTAGTTTGATTGCCCTTATCTGTGCTGCCCCCAAAGCCTGGACACCCTTGCTGTGTTACTGTGAGCAGAATTGTACCCAGTACTCCAGGGATGGCCAAATCAGGTGCTTGCATGACTCACCATCCCCCGCTGGGATTTGTGCTCTATCCCTCTGACTATACATCCCAAAATCCAGTTAGCTTTCCTTATTGCTGCTGCACACTGTGCTGTTGGTTTCAGTCAGCTCTCCATCAATAAGCCCAAATCTCTCTCCTATGTTTTGTCCTGCAGCCTAGAGTTATTTAGTTTATATTCCCACTGTTTACTTTCCTTCACAAGTTTCAATACTTTGTATTTGTTTACATTAAATGCCATTTGCCGCTCATCAGTTCATTTTCCCAACACTTTGTATTTGGTTTGTCTCTTCTCTATGATTTGAACCCTCCCCAAATCTGGTCCCACCTGCAAATTTGGACATCTGAACTTCTATTCCTAGCTCCAAATCTTCTGTATACTTTGTAAACATCAATAGCCCCAGCAATGAGCCCCCTCTGGCATCTCACTAGTGATCCCTTTCCCTGCTGATGCAGTTCAGCTCACAACCACCCTTTGCTTTCTCTGGTTTAGCCAATTTTTAAATTCACCTCAAAAACTTGCTTTGGGTTCGATATGACTTGTTACCTTATGGACTAATTGCTTGAGTGAGATTGTACTTGCTGGCTGATTTCAAAAATATATTATATGTATCATTTATAAGGCTGATAAATTAGCAACATTAAAGTGGAGGGGCATAGTCTATTAACGCCACTATCTTGAGAAAGCTATTTGTATCTACAAGAAATTCTTGGTCTCAATGTTTACCGTTTGATTGGAACCATTTATAACTTTGTAGTATGATTCCATATTTCAGTGTGTCACAGCTCCTACATCTCTCTGCTGGAACTTTATTTGACATCAAACACGTATCGCAAGTCCAGATGTTTGATGAGTCGGGAGGGTTTTCCTCAACACAGTTATTGGATCCTCTTGGCAAACTGGTCTTGGCCATGCTGGCGAGCCTCTTACTAAAGTGAGAATAAAACAAAGCCTTTGGGTTGGTTTTAGACTTTGTTTTGCTCTGGATCTCTCTCAATGGGGAGCTGGTATATTTGTTCTTTCGGTTTACAGAGTTGATGCTGGAATTCTGGCAACTTTGTGATGAATTGGGTGCTAAAAAAAAAAAGAGAATGATGGGTTTCAAAACATCCTCTGTTCAAGGCTGGAAGAAGTGTTTAATCACAGATATTAATAGGTTTTTAATATGGTCACTGTTAAGACACAAATAAAAATCTTCCCCCCACCCTCCCCCACCCAAAGTCAGTGGGACGAGCAGATTATATGTCCATATACCCGCCTTTGGCCCATATCCCTTAATACCTTTGGTTGCCAAAAAGCCATCTATCTCAGATTTAAATTTAGCAATTGAGCGAGTGTCAATTGCCGTTTGCGGAAGAGAGTTCCAAACTTCTACCACCCTTTGTGTGTAGAAATGTTTTCTAATCTCGCTCCTGAAAGGCTTGGCTCTAATTTTTAGACTGTGCCCCTACTCCTAGAATCACCAAACTTATGTTAAACCTTTATAAAACCTCAGGCCTCAGCTGGAGTATAGTGTTTAATTCTGGGCACCACATTTTAGGAAAGATGTCAAGGCCTGAGAGAGGGTGCAGAAGAGATTTACTGGAATGTGACCAGGGATGAGGGACTTCAGTTATGCGGAGAGATTGGAGAAGCTGGGGTTGTTCTCCTTAGAACAGAGAAGATTAAGGGGAGATTTGACAGAGGTGTTCAAAATCATGAACGGTTTTGAAGGAGTAAATAAAGAGAAACTATTTCCAGTGGCAGAAGGATTGGTAACCAAAGGACACAGATTTAAGATGATCAGCAAAAGAACCAGAGGCGACACGAGGAAACATGTTTTTACACAGTGAGTTGTGATGATCTGGAATGCACTGCCTGAAAGGGTGGTGGAAGCAGATTCAATAGTAACTCTGGGCAGTACAGGCCCGAGGGAGAGAGCACACGGACAGATTCAATAGTAACTCTGGGCAGTACAGGCCCGAGGGAGAGATCACACGGACAGATTCAATAGTAACTCTGGGCAGTACAGGCCCGAGGGAGAGAGCACACGGACAGATTCAATAGTAACTCTGGGCAGTACAGGCCCGAGGGAGAGATCACACGGACAGATTCAATAGTAACTCTGGGCAGTACAGGCCCGAGGGAGAGATCACACGGACAGATTCAATAGTAACTCTGGGCAGTGCAGGCCCGAGGGAGAGAGCACACGGACAGATTCAATAGTAACTCTGGGCAGTACAGGCCCGAGGTAGAGATCACACGGACAGATTCAATAGCAACTCTGGGCAGTACAGGCCCGAGGGAGAGAGCACACGGACAGATTCAATAGCAACTCTGGGCAGTACAGGCCCGAGGGAGAGAGCACACGGACAGATTCAATCGTAACTCTGGGCAGTACAGGCCCGAGGGAGAGATCACACGGACAGATTCAATAGTAACTCTGGGCAGTACAGGCCCGAGGGAGAGAGCACACGGACAGATTCAATAGTAACTCTGGGCAGTACAGGCCCGAGGGAGAGATCACACGGACAGATTCAATCGTAACTCTGGGCAGTACAGGCCCGAGGGAGAGATCACACGGACAGATTCAATAGTAACTCTGGGCAGTACAGGCCCGCGGGAGAGATCACACGGACAGATTCAATCGTAACTCTGGGCAGTACAGGCCCGAGGGAGAGAGCACACGGACAGATTCAATAGTAACTCTGGGCAGTACAGGCCCGAGGGAGAGATCACACAGACAGATTCAATAGTAACTCTGGGCAGTACAGGCCCGAGGGAGAGAGCACACGGACAGATTCAATAGTAACTCTGGGCAGTACAGGCCCGAGGGAGAGAGCACACGGACAGATTCAATAGTAACTCTGGGCAGTACAGGCCCGAGGGAGAGAGCACACGGACAGATTCAATAGTAACTCTGGGCAGTACAGGCCCGAGGGAGAGAGCACACGGACAGATTCAATAGTAACTCTGGGCAGTACAGGCCCGAGGGAGAGAGCACACAGGCAGAAATTTGAAAGAGTGACGTCACAGGTGGGTTATTGGTCCGTGAGTATTACTGTTTATCTTCTCTCTAAGTTAGGGCAGTGGGTTAAACTAACCACTTAACTCAATAACTTAAAGTCGATAAATTGATGAGTTAATAAAACTAAGAATAGCGAGTGATTAAAAACTCTAATAAAGTAAATAATTAAAACCAGGTTGGTTAAGGGATGACAGGGCAGGTGGTGTGTCGTAACTGCAGCATGTGGGAGTTTGTGGAGACCAGCGAGATCCCGAGCAATCACATCTGCAGTAAGTGTCTGCAACTTGAGGAACTGCGGCTCAGAGTTGTTGAGCTGGAGTCCGAACTGCAGACATTGCGATGCATCCGGGAGGGAGAGAGTTAATAAGAACATAAGAAGAACATAAGAACTAGGAGCAGGAGTAGGCCAATTGGCCCCTCGAGCCTGCTCCGCCATTCAATCAGATCATGGCTGATCTGATCCTAACCTCTAATCTAAAGAACACAAGAAGTAGGAGCCGGCCACTCAGCGCCTGGGCCCGCTCCACAACCCACAGGGCCTTGACCGATCCGAACTCAGCTTCATGTCCAATTTCCTGCCCGCTCCCCGTAACACCTAATTCCCTTTACTTCTAGGAAACTGTCTATTTCTGTTTTAAATTTATTTAATGATGTAGCTTCCACAGCTTCCTGGGGCAGCAAATTCCACAGACCTACTACCCTCTGAGTGAAGAAGTTTCTCCTCATCTCAGTTTTGAAAGAGCAGCCCCTTATTCTAAGATTATGCCCCCTAGTTCTAGTTTCACCCATCCTTGGGAACATCCTTACCGCATCCACCCGATCAAGCCCCTTCACAATCTTATGTGTTTCAATAAGATCGCCTCTCATTCTTCTGAACTCCAATGAGTAGAGTCCCAATCTACTCAACCTCTCCTCATATGTCCGGCCCCTCATCCCCGGGATTAGCCGAGTGAACCTTTTTTGTACTGCCTCGAGAGCAAGTATGTCTTTTCTTAAGTATGGACACCATAACTGTATTCAGTATTCCAGGTGCAGTCTCACCAATACCTTATATAACTGCAGCAATACCTCCCTGTTTTTATATTCTATTCCCCTAGCAATAAAAGCCAACATTCCATTGGCCTTCTTAAACACCTGCTGCACCTGCATACTAACTTTTTGATTTTCTTGCACTAGGACCCCCAGATCCATTTGTACTGCAGTACTTTCCAGTTTCTCGCCATTAAGATAATAACTTGCTCTCTGATTTTTCCTGCCAAAGTGCATAACCTCACATTTTCCAATATTGTATTGCATCTGCCAAATCTCCGCCCACTCACTCAGTCTGTCTATATCCCCTTGCAGGTTTTTTATGTCCTCCTCACTCTCTACTTTCCCTCCCATCTTTGTATCATCTGCAAACTTTGATATGTTACACTCGGTCCCCTCCTCCAAATCGTTAATATAGATTGTAAAGAGTTGGGGACCCAGCACCGACCCCTGCGGAACACCACTGGCTACTGGTTGCCAGTCCGAGAATGAACCATTTATCCCAACTCTCTGCTTCCTGTTAGATAACCAATCCTCCACCCATGCCAGAATATTACCCCCAATCCAGTGATTCTTTATCTTGAGCAATAATCTTTTATGTGGCACCTTGTTGAATGCCTTCTGGAAGTCTAAATACACTACGTCCACTGGTTCCCCTTTATCCACCCTGTACGTTATGTCCTCAAGGAACTCAAGCAAATTTGTCAGACATGACTTCCCCTTCATAAAGCCATGCTGACTTTGTCCTATTAAATTATGTTTATCTAAATGTTCCGTTACTGTCTCCTTAATCGACTCCAAAATTTTACCCACCACAGATGTTAGGCGAACTGGTCTATAATTTCCAGCCTTCTGCCTACTACCCTTTTTAAATAAGGGTGTTACATTAGCAGTTTTCCAATCTGCCGGGACCTTTGCTGAGTCCAGAGAATTTTGGAAAATTATTACCAAAGCATCCACAATCCCTACTGCCACTTCCCTCAAGACCCTAGGATGTAAGCAATCAGGTCCAGGGGATTTATCCGCCTTGAGACCCATTAATTTACTGAGTACCAATTCCTTAGTGATTTTAATCGTATTTAGCTCCTCCCCCCCAGAGCCCCCTGTTTGTCCAGTGTTGGGATATTCTTAGTGTCCTCTACCGTAAAGACTGAAACAAAATATTTGTTCAGCATTTTTGCCATCTCCATGTTTCCCACCATTAATTTCCCGGTCTCATCCTCCAAGGGACCTACGTTTGCCTTAGCCACCCTTTTTCTTTTTATATTACTGTAGAAACTCTTGCTATCTGTTTTTATATTTTTTGCTAATTTATTTTCATAATCTATCTTCCCTTTCTTAAACAATCCTTTAGTTACTTTTTGCTGTCTTTTGAAGACTTCCCAACCTTCTATCCTCCCACTAAGTTTGGCTACCTAATATGTCCTGGATCAAAGTGTCCAGGGTTATCTGGACACTTTGATCCAGGAGGCAGTCACAGCCCTTAGATTAGGTAGTAGTTTAGATTTGCCCAGTGGTCAGGGACAGGAGGATGTGACTGCGAGTCAGGCAGGTATGGGGACCCAGGATGTAGTGATGAGGAGCCTCAGCCCCTGACCTTGTCCAACAGGTACGAGGTACTTGCTACCTGTGTGGATGAGAGCAAAGACTGCAGGGAGGATGGGCAAACTGACCATGGCACCGTGGTACAGGAGGCCATTCAAGTGGGGGGAGTAAAAAGGAATGTGGTAGTGGTAGGGGATGGTATAGTCAGGGGGGATAGACACTGAGCAGCCGCGACCGGGAGTCCCGAAGGCAGTGTTGCCTGCCCAGTGCCAGGGTTAAGGATATCTCCTCACGGCTGGTAAAGAACTTGGAGCATAAGGGGGAGGATCCATTGTCATGGTCCACGTAGGAACCAATGACACAGGTAGAACTAAGAATGAGGTTCTGCTGAGACAGTTTGAGGAGCGAGGGTCTAAACTAATAAACAGAACCTCAAGGGTAATAATCTCTGGTTTACTACCCGAGCCACGCACAAATTGGCATGAGGACAAACAGATCAGAGAGTTTAAATGTGTGGCTCAAAGAGTGGTGTGGGAGACAGGGGTTTCGATTTATGAGGCACTGGCACCAGTACTGGGGAAAGAGGGAGTTGTTCCATTGGGACGGGCTCTACTTAAACCGGGCTGAGACCAGTGTCCTGGCGAATCAAATAACGAGGGCTGTAGATAGGGCTTTAAACTAAAAAGGCGGGGGGAGAGGTCAGGTGAGGGGAAATTTAGAAATCTAATGAGAAAAGTCAAGACAACAGAGCAGTGTAGTGATTTGGGTAAAGATAAGCAGAGTGTGGCAGGAAGGGACAGAGAGTTTAACGGTAATAGTGCATCAGCAAATAAGGTCAAAGCAGGGAAAAAATTTTCTCCCCCTCTCATTCTGCACTTCCCTCCCCATCTCAAGGTTACCAGTGAAGATGTATCTTTGCCCACCATTGTTCGTCAGCCAAGGCCACTCTGCAACAAATCAAATGGTTATTTACCTCAGTATCTGTACCCCACTCCCCGATACACCTTCAAATATATTCCCATCACTTTTATTCCTACTTCTTCCTCTTTAATTTTTGAATGCTAGTGTTAGCATAATTAAGTGTTAAGTTAACCACTCTATAAAGCATTTATACTGGTTTAATGTATAGAAATGATCACGTCACTACTATTGCCATTTCTACTTATAGACTACATCGCTGCAGTGATTGGGCCAAAACTACAGTGACAGCTTCCTGTGACCAATATCAAAAATCATTAGCTATTCCTGTGGAGTAACCAACGATTTGTTTCATATGAACACAAAACAGTGGATTTTATGCATCTCGTTCTATATTATCAAAGTGAATGCGACTTTAGTGTTAAATGTCAATCTCAATGTCAAGTCATAACCTGGTGCACAAGAGCACAAGTCATGTTCTGGGTTACTTTTACACAACTCCCAGAGGTTGGGTCAAAAGCTGCATTGGTGGTGGAGTCAGAGCGAGTGTCTGCAGTTGGCACATTGGTCACAAAAATCTAAATCAATGGAGGAAGAAAAACAACACCAAATGGACAAAAATGTATGTACACTTCCCAAATAACTAGAGATTATGCAAAGAATCCACTTTAAATGGTACAAGACTATATTAAAATGATGACTGGTTCTTTCACCCTTCCCATTGACATTTTTGTGGCTCACAATATATAATTTATAATATCCATTTCTTCCTGTTTCTATTTTATATGGCACCACAGGACAAAGCAATAATATTTATTACAATTTATTGTCCCAAAACATTGTCGTTTGATTGTGGCACCATTGCCACATTGCCTAAGGGAGAAAGAAAGACAGAAAATGTAAAATGCTTTGTTCGTTCCTTTTTCAGAAAAATCACTTATTTTGTACAGGTATATTCATTGATTCGAAGGTTTAGTAAGTCTGCAGACAGGGGTAGAACATTACCATTTGCACGGCTGGCAGAATCCAGCCACGCACTGGAGACTTCTGGAAAATTCAGCCATGGTTGGAATGAATCCAATGCTTGACCCTTCCTATCATGATCGATAGGCTCTCGGTAGAAATGAAAAGGAACAGTTGGTGGAGCTGTTATATAATCAAGAAGTCTCATTGCTGTTTCACCTGGGAATGAAGGTTAACAAAAAACACTTAGTACAGCTGGATATAATTGTTGTTATCTCTAACAAACTTTCTATTAAGGTACTGACCTTAAAATGTTTTGACAATGACACAACTGTGTTCTACACACGACTTCCAACTGGGGAATTGGTGAACACTTACACTCAGCAGCAAGTTTACAGAACTGCTCGACTTCCTTATTTTGGGCATTTTGTTTTGTTTGAGGCTCCCCCCAAACTGGTTCATCAGGTCACGACACTCAGGTCCAATACACACTGCAGGGTCACTTATCCAGAATGGATGGTTATTAATATTTGCCCTTATATATGGAATGTATTGTGCAAAGCCACAAGGGCAATGTCATTTCTCTAGTTGCTTGCTCCCATCCCTTTTCTATCATTTTGCCCATGTCTCTATTGTTTCTGTCCTGTGCTTTTGCTGCTTTGTTTATATTCAGTTATGCGACTTTTTTCTGCACGTTTTCCACTTTTACCATCTTTTTCACACACTCTGTGAACTCCTTCCTGTCTCAGTCGCGAGGCAAATGCATTTATTGTAAACACTGAATCGAATTTACTGCAGCTAATGGAATGGACAGGTCTCATTACAAAAGATAAAATGGACAACGAGTGATCTACCACACAGTCTTTTATGTTCAATCTTAAAATAGTCGACACCTGCATTCAAATCCACAACATAGGAATATTTAGCTTCCATTTCACTGCTGCTTAACAATTTAACATAAACACAGGATGCTATTATTATATATAATCACACACATAAAAAACAGAGATCTTCCAAAAATGTTTAATTCAAAAAAAGTTGTTATCATTGAGTGAGTACTATGCTACTTTGTAAGATTCTCAAAATTCACAGATCCCCCAAAACTCGGAGGAAAACCCTAAAGAAATTCACCTTTTCCCTGAGTATGGAAAAACTTTGGCCATTGACTGAAATCCTAAGATGGAAGGATAGGTGAGAGGTCACCAGACAAATCCACAACCCACACGTGGAATGTGGGAGAATTTACTGCTTCAGACATGTCTCTGTTTTAATGCAAAACCTACAGCAGGTGGTCAACACTCACTGCCAATGAAAGAGGTAACTGCTCCAGACGTGGTGGGGCCATGCCTTTGTTTTAAGCAAAACCCATCAACACCTAGGACGTTGGATACAAAAGGAAGCCTTGTGTGACAAGCTCTAAAAATCGGAATTAACAATGACCCATCGGGAGAAGCAATTGCAACATGATGAGGGACCATCACAAAGCCATCAAAGATTCTTAAGGACTTTGTAAGAACTGTTTAAACAGACATGAAGTGTTTTTTTTAAAAAAGTGACGAAGACCATTGTAAGAGAGGGATATAGAAGTGGAAACTCGAAACCTCTCTCTCTCTCTCACTCTGGCTTGCTGGCTCTGGTGGGCTGCTTGTCTTGGTTCTGCCTGTGTCTGGGAGGAAGAGCAGCTTCCAGCGAACAACAAGGCGAGGAAAGCAGTTCGACAGGGAAGGTCAGCAGCTCTAGAAGCAGGCTGACACACGCAAGAAGAAACCAGAGCAACAGCCCCAGTGACCATCAGACACCTCGCGGCAACAAGGGCCTTACGAAACAACCAACCGAATATTGCCACCAACCAACCGGGTAATATTGGCCACCACGACCAAAGAAAACCAACTCCGGAGAAAACCGAAGATCCGCAAAGTTTCCACTCTACGATCTATTTCTGACTTACCTCTGGGTGAATTATTGTCAAGGAATCGTTTGGTGAGCATTATCTCTGGTCCTTTAGAGTCCAACCTAACTAGTACAGAGGGATTGGGAGGGGTGAGGCATCTTTGTACTGTAATTTCCCTCGCGTGCACTGAAGTGTTCCCCATTTTATTAGAGTGTTAAGATTGTTGTGTTGTATTTCCTCTCTTGAATAAAGGTCAAAGTATACTTGCATCAAAACCGGTTGTCTGCTGCACTTTGTCACAACCCCCAAATAAGTCCAAGGTCTAGAACCCAGGGAGTGGGAGCGATTCGGACCGCTCAGAAGTCAGAGGTGAAGCTGACACACACCACCATCCCCTGCAACATTCAGACACTTCACAGTCCTAAAGTGCATGAGGGAATCTTGAGACCTCAGTCACAAAGAGCAGTGTATTCCCTCAGCAAAAATGATAAAACTACCGATGTACACATCCCCTTGACCAGAATATACTGCCAGCTATCTGTTGGTGTATACATCCAGGACATGAGGATTTTCCCCTACTTCTACTAGCCTCCTCAACCTATTTAACAGTTGCAGACATGTTAAACTTCTAAACCATCACCACAGTCAACTCATTAAAAAGGATTATGGCTTCTTCACCCCTGCTTTGTGGAACTCATATCATAAACCTACACCAAGTCTATCATTTTGGTCCAATTTAATCAATCAGTCTCGGAGTACAAAAGTTCATCTCAATCTTTTATCTCTTGCTTATCTAATGATTCGGAATGAGTTCCAAGCACGTATTGCCCACTGTAATCCAGCCGTGGCCAAGTTTTGAGTTAAGTCCCAAAATCATTTCACCCCAGTTTTCACATTTCTTTTTTTTAACCTTAATGCAGAGAGAAAACCACATCTAAGGACCATATAGCTCATCGATAATTAAGTAAAAGAAAACAAGTTTATATTTTCATTCCAGATTCTATATTTGATTTTTTGTCAAGATTTTCGCTCCAAGACAATAAACTTTATTGTAAACATTCAAAATTTGTCAATTAAGAATTTAATTTTGCTGATCTCTGATTAAAATAGTATTAGTACATAGACAAGAAGGTAATTTTAACAATTCAATAATTTAATTTACAGATCATGCGAGTCTAGATTCTACATTTAATATTTTGTACCAAATATAGAATCAAAGAATCATAGAATGGATACAGCACAGAAGGAGGCGATTCTGCCCATCGAGCCCTTGCCAGCTCTTTGTAAGGGCAATCTAGTTCGTCCCATTTTTAAAAAAATTTTTTATTCGTTCACGGGATATGGGCGTCGCTGGCAAGGCCGGCATTTATTGCCCATCCCTAATTGCCTTTGAGAAGGTGGTGGTGAGCCGCCTTCTTGAACCGCTGCAGTCCGTGTGGTGACGGTTCTCCCACAGTGCTGTTAGGAAGGGAGTTCCAGGATTTTGACCCAGCGACAATGAAGGAACGGCGATATATTTCCAAGTCCGGATGGTGTGTGACTTGGAGGGGAACGTGCAGGTGGTGTTGTTCCCATGCGCCTGCTGCCCTTGTCCTTCTAGGTGGTAGAGGTCGTGGGTTTGGGAGGTGCTGTCGAAGAAGCCTTGGCGAGTTGCTGCAGTGCATCCTGTGGATGGTGCACACTGCAGCCACAGTGCGCCGGTGGTGAAGGGAGTGAATGTTTAGGGTGGTGGATGGGGTGCCAATCAAGCGGGCTGCTTTATCTTGGATGGTGTCGAGCTTCTTGAGTGTTGTTGGAGCTGCACTCATCCAGGCAAGTGGAGAGTATTCCATCACACTCCTGACTTGTGCCTTGTAGATGGTGGAAAGGCTTTGGGGAGTCAGGAGGTGAGTCACTCGCCGCAGAATACCCAGCCTCTGACCTGCTCTCGTAGCCACAGTATTTATATGGCTGGTCCAGTTAAGTTTCTGGTCAATGGTGACCCCCAGGATGTTGATGGTGGGGGATTCGGCGATGGTAATGCCGTTGAATGTCAAGGGGAGGTGGTTAGACTCTCTCTTGTTGGAGATGGTCATTGCCTGGCACTTGTCTGGCGCAAATGTTACTTGCCACTTATCAGCACAAGCCTGGATGTTGTCCAGGTCTTGCTGCATGCGGGCTTGGACTGCTTCATTATCTGAGGGGTTGCGAATGGAACTGAACACTGTGCAGTCATCAGCGAACATCCCCATTTCTGACCTTATGATGGAGGGAAGGTCATTGATGAAGCAGCTGAAGATGGTTGGGCCTAGGACACTGCCCTGAGGAACTCCTGCAGCAATGCCCTGGGGCTGAGATGCTTGGCCTCCAACAACCACTACCATCTTCCTTTGTGCTAGGTATGACTCCAGCCACTGGAGAGTTTTCCCCCTGATTCCCATTGACTTCAATTTTACTAGGGCTCCTTGGTGCCACACTCGGTCAAATGCTGCCTTGATGTAAAGGGCAGTCACTCTCACCTCACCTCTGGAATTCAGCTCTTTTGTCCATGTTTGGACCAAGGCTGTAATGAGGTCTGGAGCCGTGTGGTCCTGGCGGAACCCAAACTGAGCATCGGTGTGCAGGTTATTGGTGAGTAAGTGCCGCTTGATAGCACTGTCGCCGACACCTTCCATCACTTTGCTGATGATTGAGAGTAGACTGATGGGGCGGTAATTGGCCGGATTGGATTTGTCCTGCTTTTTGTGGACAGGACATACCTGGGCAATTTTCCACATTGTCGGGTGGATGCCAGTGTTGTAGCTGTGCTGGAACAGCTTGGCTGGAGGCGCAGCTAGTTCTGGAGCACAAGTCTTCAGCACTACAGCTGGGATGTTGTCGGGGCCCATAGCCTTTGCTGTATCCAGTGCACTCAGCCGTTTCTTGATATCACGTGGAGTGAATCGAATTGGCCGAAGACTGGCTTCCGTGATGGTGGAGATATCGGGAGGAGGCTGAGATGGATTATCCACTCGGCACTTCTGGCTGAAGATGGTTGCAAACGCTTCAGCCTTGTCTTTTGCACTCACGTGCTGGACTCCGCCATCATTGAGAATGGGGATGTTGGCAGAGCCTCCTCCTCCCGTTAGTTGTTTAATTGTCCACCACCATTCACGACTGGATGTGGCAGGACTGCAGAGCTTTGATCTGATCCGTTGGTTGTGGAATCGCTTAGCTCTGTCTATAGCATGTTGCTTCCGCTGTTTAGCATGCATGTAGTCCTGAGTTGTAGCTTCACCAGGTTGGCACCTCATTTTTAGGTACGCCTGGTGCTGCTCCTGGCATGCTCTTCTACACTCCTCATTGAACCAGGGTTGATCCCCTGGCTTGTTGGTAATGGTAGAGTGAGGAATATGCCGGGCCATGAGGTTACAGATTGTGTTGGAATACAATTCTGCTGCTGCTGATGGCCCACAGCGCCTCATGGATGCCCAGTTTTGAGCTGCTAGACCTGTTCTGAATCTATCCCATTTAGCACGGTGGTAGTGCCACACAACACGTTGGATGGTGTCCTCAGTGCGAAGACGGGATTTCATCTCCACGAGGACTGTGCGGTGGTCACTCCTACCAATACTGTCATGGACAGATGCATTTGCGACAGGTAGATTGGTGAGGACGAGGTCAAGTAAGTTTTTCCCTCGTGTTGGTTCGCTCACCACCTGCCGCAGGCCCATTCTAGCAGCTATGTCCTTCAGTATTCGGCCAGCTCGGTCAGTAGTGGTGCTGCCGAGCCACTCTTGGTGATGGACATTGAAGTCCCCCACCCAGAGTACATTTTGTGCCCTTGCTACCCTCAGTGCTTCCTCCAAGTGGTTCAACATGGAGGAGGACTGATTCATCAGCTGAGGGAGGACGGTAGGTGGTAATCAGCAGGTAATCCCCTGCTCTTTCCCCGTAGCCCTGCAATTTTTTCCCTTCAAGTATTTATCAAATTCCTTTTTGAAAGCCACAATTGAATCTGCTTCCACCACCCTTTCAGGCAACGCATTCCAGATCATAACTACTCGCTGTATAAAAAAGTTTTTCCTCATGTTGCCTTTGGTTCTTTTGCCAATCACCTTAAAATTAGTTTGGCTAAGTAATTTTGAGCTCAAAATTGAAAAGAAAACAATTTTATATTTTCATTCTAAGTATTATATTTGATTTTTTTGTCAAGATTTTTGCTCCAAGACAATAAACGTTATCGTAAACATTCAAAATTTGTTAATTAAGAAGAATTTAATTTTGCTGATCTCTGATTAAAATTCTATTGGTACATATACAAGAAGGTAATTTTAACTATACATACCGAGTTTATTATTGTCCAGAATAGTCCGAGAACCGATCACTGGTCTGTATTTGGTGAGCTGATCGATAACTGGTCTGAATAAAAGTAACTGTACATTGAAAAGAAAACAATTCTATAATCTCATTCTACAGGTCAGGTGATTCTAGATTCTAGATTCTCGATTCTATTTTTGTTCAAATTAATTTAACACATTAGCCAAATAATTTTGAGCTCAAAATTGAAAAGAAAACAATTCTATAATTTAATTTTACAGGCCACGTGATTCGAGATTTGATTTTTTTGCCCCAATTAGTTTGGCGAAATAATTTTGAGCTCAAAATTGAAATGTAAACAATATTATATTTTCATTCTAGATTCTATATTTGAATTTTTGTCAAGATTTTATCTCCGTTGTAAACATTCAAAATTTGTTAATTAATTGAGAAGAATTTCATTTTGCTGATCTCTGATTAAAATACCATTAGTACATATACAAGATTTTAACTGTACGTACCGAGTTACCACCGTCCAAGATAGTCCCAGAACCGATCGCTAGATTCTAGATTCTAGATTCTATTTTTATTCAAATTAGTTTAACACATTGGCTGAATAATTTTGAGCTCAAAATTGAAACAAAACAATTCTATAATTTAATTATACAGGTCATGTGATTCTAGATTGTATATTTGATTTTATGTCCCAATTATTCTGACACATTGTCCAAATAATTCAGTGTATAAAATAACATTTGCTGTATATTATATATTATACTTATTATATATACTTATAGTGTATATTATATTTATTTCCTGCTATTTCATTGTTCACTTGCCTGTCTATAATATATTACTATTAATATTTTCTGGTAAATGGAAAGAAAATGTAGAGCCTTTCGGCCTGATTGGTATTTTATTGATGACCCTGATCAATGTGTTTCCGATGGAGGTTTTGAACCAGGAATCGGCCGAAGCTGCTTTGTGAAGCCCCTTTGCCTCTTTGTCGTGGGAACATCACTTGTTGTGGAACCAGGAATCACAGAGCGATGACAATGAGAGTTCTGTCCCATTGCCCTATGGACCAATCATAGCATCCAAACCAATGAGCAGCAGACACCATAGAAATGGTTCCAATAACCAGGGATAAGTGAGTTACTAAATAAACACTCTCTGAATCCCCGTGGCCCCAACAGCAACATGAGAATGAGGAGCTCTCCCACCGATCTCACGAACGTCAGTGGGGATCAGTTATGGAGGGCACAATGGGCACAATCCTGGTGAGAATCCCTACGTGGTCAGTTTTCAGTAAAATATTAAGATGCCTACGTGGCAAAGAAGCAGAATGCAAAATGGTTAGAAAGGGTTAATTAGTTAGTAACTGAGATTGATACAAGTGGCCTGGCCCTCCTGCTGGGCCATATGTTTGCGTAGTCAGCAGGGTTGCATGGTCTTAGCAATGTAGAGTCTTTGATGTGATTCAAGGACTGGTCTGAATGTCTCCATGTTTATGGCAGATCAATATAGGGAACGAGCTTAGCCAAAGTTGAAAGACATTCCAGGTTGGGAGATAAGGAACAGAAGGGACAGGGAAGAACATTCCAAGTTGGAAAGTGAGGAAGTTATCCCCTTTGATGTCTAACAGCAGCATGATCAGCACATGGACGATTTATGATTGGCCGGAAATAATGTAACCTCGCATGGCAACCTATGCCCGGCTTATGATTGGTGTTGACCCTCGTTAAGTATGTTCCAACCCTATTGATTTGTATAAAAACGTGTGGATTTCTGTATGTTGTTGTTCTTGCTCTGCCAGCATAGAGGGACTCTATCAGGAGTCCAAATCAATGCTGCAGACTAAGAACCCTGCTATTAAAGATGTGTTGAACTTTAAAATGTATTCGGCTTCAGTTATTACTGAACCAGACTGAGGGGAAAGAATCCGGATCGTCACTGGCACAAGCGCTGGGATTGACAATCATGGAATTCTTTGGTCAGTGAACCTCTCTATACAGATAGTTTCAAATAAGACAGGTCTAAGAGGGAAGGGCTGTTTTGCATTCCTTTGTTACATTGAAGGAACATCTAATGTACCTGCAGCATTCGAAAAATGTGCATATTTCAAAAGTTTGTCCAGGCCAGTCCTTACTGCAGTCTTCATATCCGTTCCATTAACTTCTGTTTCAATCCATTGGAAGGCTGCATATTCCATCAGTTCATAATTCTAAGGTAACAAGAGAACAGATATTCCCACATGACACAACTGTACAGTTACTCTTAAACATCTGTGTTATGTGAACTCTCCTAGATGCCCAGGGGTGGCAGCAGTATTCATGTCCTGGATGGTTTGGGCTTTAAAGAGAGTTTGGAATTTTTTGATGGGACTCTTGGCATCAGCACTTCCTGATTCACCTTGTTTGCTCTTTGACTCTTTCACCCTGGGTTTCAGTCCTGCTCTCTGGGCCTTGGTCCTTCCCCTTGGGTTTCAATAAAAAACAGAGAGAATATTATTAAAACCCTTCCACACTGAATGAGTGCTAATGACCACATGTCCAGGTGTGGGGTTTCCCTCTGAGTCTTTTGTCACGTTATATAAATTTCAATGGGGTAGAAAATGGTCCTCATTTCCGTGCAGAATTCTGGGACAAAAAGGACCAATTTCGGAGTGCAAAGTCTTGTGCCCGATCTGGGCCTGCTTTAAAGGCACCGCCATATTGGTACAGTTTTGCAAGCATAACTGGCGGCCGCCTAAAACAGGCATTAGGCCTTTTACACATGTAAATTAGGGGCCTTATGCCTGTTATAAACTCCCTTACAGAAATTGGCTTGGATTGAGTGGAGCCAGGAGAAGCAGGAGTGCTCCCTGACTCCACAGTCCTTGCGATTGCCCCCACCTGTTGTTCCTCCAAACCCCCTCCCAGAGTTTAGCTTCGGGCTGCTGCTGGAGAGGCAAACAGCCCAATATTCTTCGTAGTAAAATTCACAAGCTGCCTGTGGAGGTGCAACAGGAGATGACAGCTCATGTATAAAATGTTAATGAGGCCCGAGGAACAATTTCGGGCCGGACTCGGGATTCTCGGTTGGGACTCGCGCTGTCGGTGAGCTGCTGGTTATGGACCCAAAAACTAACCATAAATAATTTCCACTGGTTCAAACATATCAGCATGCAGTCGACTCCTAACTATACTTACATTGTGCGGAATGATTTCTGTGGGCTCAGGGCAGAAAACATCATCGCAGAGATCGATCATCTCTTATTCTACTTCCTTTCCAGCGATTTGATGCCCGAAGAGGACAGACACAGTTAAGCAGAGTCTCAGCATCTCAGTGTCCACTCTGATCAATGTTGAACGAACTGAATGACTTTCAGCACCTTCAGGTGGATCTGGTGTTTGAGTAACAAGTTCAGATTAAGTTCAATTTTAAAGTTTAAATTTTTAAGTTGTGTCAGGCTTCAGCAGAGAGAGCTGCTGTAGTTAGTTAAACTGGTTAGCTGGATTAAACTGGTTCCTGAAAGAGGAGCAGGCCTGACTCATCTGAGTTACAAACAGCAGAAATACAGGGGCCTGTTAGTGCAACCAGCACTGAGTGCAACGGAGCACCGAATGAGACAGCTGAGAGTTTGGTGAGTGTGGGAGCTCGGTGAAGTGGGGGAAGGAGGTGCTGCATTTCCTTGCTTTTTCTAACTTTTTCCGCAGAGCGGCAGCGGACCTGGGCAGCAGAAGACAGAGAGTGGGGAATAAAAGCAGCAGCAGACCTGCAACAAGAGAAAACTACTGTACAACGTCACAGGTGAGGCAGGAGAGTCCGAGAAGTGAGCACAGTATAAAAGGAGAGACCGAGAGTGGGAGGAGAGTCTGAGAGGTGAACGCAGTGTAAATCTAAGGCAAGTCATGGCAGCAGAGCTCGCACCCGTGAAATGCTCCTCCTGCACTATGTGGGAAGTCATGGACACTACCAGTGTCCCTGGCGACCATGTGTGCAGGAAGTGTGTCCAGCTGCAGCTACTGGCTAACCGCATTTCGGAGCTGGAGCTGTGGGTGGATTCGCTGTGGAGCATCCGTGATGCTGAGACTATCGTGGATAGCACGTTCAGTGAGGTGGTCACACCGCAGGTAAAGATTACGCAGGCAGAAAGGAAATGGGTGACCGCCAGGCAGAGTAAAAGGACTAGGCAGGTAGAGCAGGAGTCCCCTGGGCCATCTCCCTCTCAAACAGATATTTTGCTTTGAATGCTGTTGGGGGAGATGGCTTATCAGGGGAAAGCAGCAAGAGCCAAGTTCGGGGCAGCACAGGTGGCTCTGCTGCACAGGAGGGGAGGAAGAAGAGTGGCAGGGCTATAGTGATAGGAGATTCAATTGTAAGGGGAACAGATAGGCGTTTCTGCGGCCGCAAACGTGACTCCAGGATAGTACGTTGCCTCCCTGGTGCTAGGGTCAAGGATGTCGCGGAGCGGCTACAGGACATTCTGGAGGGGGAGGGTGAACAGCCAGTAGTCGTGGTCCATATTGGTACCAACGACATAGGTTTAAAAAAAGGGATGAGGTCCTGCAAGGCAAATTTAAGGAGTTAGGAGATAAATTAAAAAGCAGGACTTCAAAGGTAGTGATCTCAGGATTACTACCGGTGCCACGTGCTAGTGAGTATAGGAACAAGAGAATAGACCGGATGAATGCGTGGCTGCAGGGATGGTGTAGGAGGGAGGGATTTAGATTCCTGGGACATTGGGACCGGTTCTGGGGTAGGTGGGACCTGTACAAGCGGGATGGGTTACACCCGAGCAGGACCGGGACCAATGTCCTCACGGGGGTGTTTGCTAGTGCTGTTGGGGAAGATTTAAATTAGAGTGGCAGGGGGATGAGAACCTGAGTGGGGAGTCAGAAGGGAGTAAAGTTGAGAGCAGCAAGAGAGGGAAAGACCCAGGGGAAATTTACAATACAAATAGTACAAACCGTGTTCAAGAACAAATGAAAGGGAAAAGCATAGAGCAGCAGAAAGAAAGTGCACTTTAGGCACTACAGATAAAATGAAAACTAGAAGGCGTAAGGCGATTAACCCAGCATCAAAGCTGAACGTCAGGCTAGGGTGTGTGGCCCAACTGAGAGTTCTATATACAAATGCACGGAGTATAAGGAATAAATTAAATGAACTACAGGTTCAAATTCAAATTGGAGGGTATGACATGATAGCTCCATGGTGCAAAAAAGTATACAAATTTGCTGCAGAGTGCCAACCCTTGAGATTGATTCAGGAAGATACTAGATGGGTTTCTGGAGAGAAAGGATTGAAGGGCATGGTGAAAAGATTAAGCAAAAGCAGGAATATTTGCAGAGGAATTGGGCACTTTTTAGTATCGTATGGATAAAACATTGCTTGGATGGATAAAGAGAAAAAGTACTAGGTAAACTAATGGGTCTAAAGGCTGACAAGTCCCCTGGACCTGTGACTTGCATCCAAGGGTCTTAAAGGAAGTGGCTACAGAGATAGTGGATGCATTGGTTGTAATCTTCCAGAATTCACTAGATTCTGGAAAGGTCCCAGCGGATTGGAAAACCGCAAATGTAACACCCCTAGTCAAGAAGGGAGTGAGACAGAAAGCAGGTTAGACCAGTTAGCCTAACATCTGTCATTGGGAAAATGCTAGAATCCATTATTAAGGAAGTAGTAGCAGGACATTTGGAGACTCAATACAATCAAGAAGAGTCATCATGGTTTTATGAAGGGGAAATCATGTCTGACAAATTTATTAGTGTTCTTTGAGGAAGTAACAGGCAGGGTGGATAAAGGGGAACCGATGGATGCAGTATATTTGGATTTCCAAAAGGCATTCGATAAGGTGCCACATAAAAGATTCCTGCACAAGATAACAGCTCATGGGGTTGGGGGCAATATAGTGGCATGGATAGAGGATTGGCTAACTAACAGAAAACAAAGAGTCGGGATAAAAGGATCATTTTCAAAATGGCAATCTGTAATTAGTGGGGTGCCCTAGGGATCAGTGGTGGGGCCTCAACTATTTACAATCTATATCAATGACTTGGATGAAGGAACAGAGTGTCTTGTGGCCAAATTTGTTGATGATACAAAGGTAGGCGGAAAAGCAAGTTGCAATGAGGACACAAATTGTCTGCAAAGGGATACTGACAAGTTAAGCGAATGGGCAAAAATTTGGCAGATGGAATATAATGTGGGAAAATGTGAAGTCATCCACTTTGGGAGGAAAAATAAAAAAGCAAAATATTATTTGAATGGAGAAATACGACAAAATGCTGCGGTACAGAGGGATCTGGGTGTCCTTGTACATGAAACACAAAAAGTCAACATACAGGTGCAACAGGTAATCCGGAAGGCAAACGGAATATTGGCCTTTATTTCTAGGGGGATGGAATATAAAAGCAGGGAAATCATGCTACAACTGTACAGGGTGCTGGTGAGACCACACCTGGAGTACTGCATACAGTTCTGGTGCCCTTATTTAAGGAAGGAAATACTTGCATTGGAGGCAGTTCAGAGAAGGTTCACTAGGTTGATTCCGGATATGGAAGGGTTGTCTTATGAGGAAAGATTGAACAGGTTGGGTCTATACTCATTGGAGTTTAGAAGAATGAGGGGAGATCTTATTGAAATATACAAGATTCTGAGGGAACTCGATAGGGTGGATGCTGAGAGGATGTTACCCCTCATGGGGGAATCTAAAACAAGGGAGCATAGTCTCAGAATAAGGGGTTGCCCATTTAAGACAGAAACAAGAAGGAATTTCTTCTCCCAGAGGGTCGTGAACCTTTGGAATTCTTTACCCCAAAAAGCTGTGGAGGCTGAGTCATTGAATACATTCAAGGCTGAGTTAGACAAATTTTTGATCAGCAAGAGAGTCAAAGGATATGGGGAAAGGGCGGGAAAGTGGAGTTGAGGTAAAAATCAGATCAGCCATGATCTCACTAGATGGCGGAGCAGGCTCGAGGGACCGAATGGCCTACTCCTATCTCTTATAGATGCAGAGTAATGCTCAATTTGCACTGCCCCAACAATATAACTTAACTACAACCTCAAAAAAAACTCCACAATTAATTATGCACATGGCAAAGAATTAAAATAGCTCAAATACCTCTGCATGCCATTTCCTCCTCGCACTTTCAGTATCAGTCCAACATGACCGTTGCAACGTTTAATTAGGGGGTGGGCAATAAATGCTGGCCTGGCCCACATCCCATGAACAAATATAAAAAATAATCAAACAGCAGCTCAGTCCTCGCGACCATCATACCTCCCCCTGAAAGGATACACCTCATTTACCCAAAGCAAGAACATTTATAGGTGTGAAGGAGCCAAGTCGTTGCGAACATTGCAGGGAGTGTCAGAGCTTTCCAATGGCCATCGACCTCCATCACACAACCCACCCTCCAGGCAGACCCAGCAACATCCCGCCCCTCCGCCACCAGCTCTCCGCCGATTGGCTCAACTCATCTCGATTGACGTTAGTTGGAACCAATAACAAATCGAAGGCAGTTGTAGACGTGCGACTTCACCAATCAGAAAGCAGCGTGGGGATGGGGGGGCGGGACTTTGCGGCGCACGGTCAGGTGATCGGGTCACGTGGCGGGCTCGGCTCAGTCGTTGCGCCGGGTCGGAGGCGAGAGGGTCTGAGGGGTGAGTAATGTCAGGGTCAGTGTGGGCCGTCCCCGGCCCCGGGTCAGGGTCAGTGTGGGCCGTCCCCGGCCCCGCCATACCCCGGGTCAGGGTCAGTGTGGGCCGTCCCCGGCCCCGCCATACCCCGGGTCAGGGTCAGTGTGGGCCGTCCCCGTCCCCGGGTCAGGGTCAGTGTGGGCCGGCCCCGGCCCCGGCCCCGCCATACCCCGGGTCAGGGTCAGTGTGGGCCGTCCCCGGGTCAATGTGAGCCGTCCCCGGCCCCGCCAAACCCCGGGTCAGGGTCAGTGTGGGCCGTCCCCGGCCCCGCCATACCCCGGGTCAGGGTCAGTGTGGGCCGTCCCCGGGTCAATGTGAGCCGGCCCCGCCAAACCCCGGGTCAGGGTCAGTGTGGGCCGTCCCCGGCCCCGCCAAACCCCGGGTCAGGGTCAGTGTGGGCCGTCCCCTGGTCAATGTGAGCCGTCCCCGGCCCCACCATACCCCGGGTCAGGGTCAGTGTGGGCCGGCCCCGGGTCAGGGTCAATGTGTGCCGTCCCCGGCCCCGGGTCAATGTGGGCCGTCCCCGGGTCAGGGTCAATGTGGGCCGTCCCCGGCCCCGGGTCAATGTGGGCCGGCCCCGGGTCAATGTGGGCCGGCCCCGGGTCAATGTGGGCCGGCCCCGGGTCAATGTGGGCCGGGTCAGGGTCAGTGTGGGCCGTCCCCGCCAAACCCCGGGTCAGGGTCAATGTGGGCCGTCCCCGGCCCCGGGTCAATGTGGGCCACCCCCGGCCTCACCAAACCCCGGCCCCGGGTCAATGTGGGCCGTCCCCGGCCCCGCCAAACCCCGGGTCAGTGTCAATGTGGGCCGTCCCCGGGTCAGGGTCAATGTGGGTCATCCCCGGCCCCATCAAACCCCGGGTCAGGGTCAATGTGGGCCATCCCCGGCCCCATCAAACCCCGGGTCAGGGTCAATGTGGGCCATCCCCGGCCCCACCAAACCCGGGTCAGGGTCAATGTGGGCCATCCCCGGCCCCATCAAACCCCAGGTCAGGGTCAATGTGGGCCATCCCCGGCCCCACAAAACCCGGGTCACGGTCAATGTGGGCCATCCCCGGCCCCATCAAACCCCGGGTCAGGGTCAATGTGGGCCATCCCCGGCCCCACAAAACCCGGGTCACGGTCAATGCAGCAGCCAATTTGTGTACACCAAGTTCCCACACACAGCAATGAGATGGGTTTATGGCATTGGTTGAGTGAGTAGAGAATAAGCATAAATGCTGGAAATCTGAAATAAAACAGCAAATCATAGATCAGCCAGCACCAGAAAGGTTAATAATTGAGGTGTTGACCAAAACAAAAGTGAGAACCATAGGTAGAAGTCAAGAGCACTGATATCCTGACTACTTTCACAAGGATGAGTGGAAGTTGGTTGTAATGTGTTGTGCCCTAGTCTGTGTCTGTAACCAGAGTTCCTTTGTGCTAAGTCTCTGCACCAGTACTATAGCTAAAACTCTTTGGAATGTTGGCTAGTTTTAGGTGCTGATGATTTAACTATAATGCCTCTTTTTAGCAGGCATGGAGTGTAATGAAGTTCATAGATGTCCAGCGGTTATGTTTATATTTGTCTAGCATTGTTCTTTTATTTGCATTAAATGGCATGTGTGTCAGTGACATTTAAAAGGCATTGTATTCACAGAAAATTTTGGTTGCAAAGTAATGCTATCTATTAAAACCATTGTAAGCTGCTGTAATGCAAGTAAATCAGCAGCATATTAAACTGCTATTTGTTGGAAGTATAGGACTGTACATAAGGTGATTCTTTTTACTGCACTTGTTAATACAAGTTCCAATACCACCATGCAAACTGAAAGTCTCTTCATTGCATGGGAGTGCTGGGAAATGCTGTCTCGAGTGTATTCGTTTGGTCAGATAGTAGTCAATAGTTATGTGATTCTTGTGACTGTCATTATAAAAAGTTCTTTGTGGCTTTAATCTTATAGTATGACATTTTTTAACTTCTAAATTACCATTAATGTTCGAGTGCTAAATTAGATTGTGGTCATCACTCTTGCATGCTTTCAATCATTTGCTCAAGCATCTTGGATTAGAATTGTAAGGCATACATTTTGCACAAGCTACAGTGATTTGATGACTTGGTACAATTATGCATATTGATATAGTGTCTCACACACAGTAGGATGGCTGTTGAATTTGATCACTTAGTTTTAGTAACTTGTGATTTACTTCTTTCCTCAGCAGCCTGTGCTTTGCTCCATGGGAGTGTGTTAGGACGGAAGGGGAAAAACTAACACATCCTCATTGTTGTGGAGATGCCGGTGATGGACTGGGGTTGACAATTGTAAACAATTTTACAACACCAAGTTATAGTCCAGCAATTTTATTTTAAATTCACAAGCTTTCGGAGATTTTCTCCTTCCTCAGGCAAATGTTTCAGGATCTCCTTGAAGCCTACGCATTTATACATATTGAACAATACATGGTGTTTACAGACTGCCCCTGCAACTGCCCGTTGCCAAGGCAATCACCGTGTTCAGACAGAGAGGTGTCATCTGCAGAACCCCCGAATACACATTCAACAAAAAAACAAACAGGGAAAAAAAAACAGAGAAAAAAAAACACAGAGAGAGGCAGAAACATCCGGAAGGCAGAGAGAGCCAGCAAATGACTGGTGGGGTAACGTGTAGCGTGACATGAACCCAAGATCCCGGTTGAGGCCGTCCTCATGGGTGCGGAACTTGGCTATCAATTTCTGCTCGACGATTTTGCGTTGTCGTGTGTCTCGAAGGCCGCCTTGGAGTACGCTTACCCGAAGGTCGGTGGATGAATGTCCATGACTGCTGAAGTGTTCCCCGACTGGGAGGGAACCCTCCTGTTTGGCGATTGTTGCGCGGTGTCCGTTCATCCGTTGTCGCAGCGTCTGCATGGTCTCGCCAATGTACCATGCCCCAGAGCATGGTACATTGGCGAGACCATGCAGACGCTGCGACAACGGATGAACGGACACCGCGCAACAATCGCCAAACAGGAGGGTTCCCTCCCAGTCGGGGAACACTTCAGCAGTCATGGACATTCATCCACCGACCTTCGGGTAAGCGTACTCCAAGGCGGCCTTCGAGACACACGACAACGCAAAATCGTCGAGCAGAAATTGATAGCCAAGTTCCGCACCCATGAGGACGGCCTCAACCGGGATCTTGGGTTCATGTCACGCTACACGTTACCCCACCAGCGAACAAATGTTATCTGTTTTTAATATAATGGGTCATTTGCTGGCTCTCTCTGCCTTCCGGATGTTTCTGCCTCTCTCTGTGTTTTTTTTTCTCTTTTTTTTCCCTGTTTGTTTTTTTGTTGAATGTGTATTCGGGGGTTCTGCAGATGACACCTCTCTGTCTGAACACGGTGATTGCCTTGGCAACGGGCAGTTGCAGGGGCAGTCTGTAAACACCATGTATTGTTCAATATGTATAAATGCGTAGGCTTCAAGGAGATCCTGAAACATTTGCCTGAGGAAGGAGAAAATCTCCGAAAGCTTGTGAATTTAAAATAAAATTGCTGGACTATAACTTGGTGTTGTAAAATTGTTTACAATTGACATCCTCATTGGTCCAGCAATGACCCACAAACTTCAGCAGCTGATGATCTTGGAAGTCTCCACTGCATACACATGTATAGATATACATCACCCTTTTAGATTGTAATTTGAGCAAGTGTAAAGGTTATGAGTAAGAGCTAGAAATAGAAAATTTGGTAGTGAAAATGCAGAACAAATTCAAACTTATACATTGCATGCTGCACAAGTTCCACTTGTCTAATGAATGCTGGTGAGGCTGAAACTCCTGGACATTTTTTTTTCCCTCCTAGAACACCAAGACCCCGGACCATTTCTTTATTTCTCTTTTGCAAGTGACATTGTTTGGATTGAATATTCCTAAATAAGGAATGGAAAGCATTATCAGCTTAATTGCATGGAAAATAAACTGTGTAGTCATTACATTCTGTCAAAAATAAAAAAACTATTGAGACTAGGCTCAAGCAAATAGAACTTTGAAACTAAACTTGACACTTGAGTTGGCATAGCTAATTGCCTAATTTTCCTGCTCAGTTGCCACTAGATCCTCCACTCAATAGCAGAACATTTGACCAGATCTAGCTTCAACATTTGAGTTCTCAACTTCTCAAACATGTACATCTGTCTCCTCTGATAGAGAAGTGAGATACTGGGCACTAATTGACAAAGCACTCAATTCAAGACATGTGTTGAAGTTTTAAGTAAATCTTTCCCCCACAGTGTACTTGTTTTGTTCTGAGCTGTGAATATTCCCAAATGTCACTTGGAGAACTGAACAAATTACCAATGCAACAAATGGTCCAGGGGTCTTAAGTGTTTTAAGAAAAAAAAACATTATATGAACCCAGACCTTGTTGGTAGCAGTACATCACTTTCTGACTGCATATATCACCAACTATTGCCAGTTGCCCCTTCAGACCTCAATCTGTGTTTCCCATTTTATCTGAATCCATTGACGTAACTGGTGTTTGTATTACTGCACTGACAAAGTTACTATTGCAGATTTAGTATGGCTAAAGTCCTTTTAATCTGTCATGCAAACTACTAGTTCTTCCTTTATTTCTCAGTATTGGAAAGCTATAAACAATCGTAGAGAAGACAGCAGGAAGTGAAACCCTTGCCTCATTTTGGTTTCGGGGCCAGAAAACTGCTATGTCTGCCATCTGGAGAGGAAGGAGGAAAATAATGTTTGAAGGAGAATAAATAAGTTACCTGTTACTTTATCCATTTGAATGTGAAATTTCTTTTCTAGTTTAAAAGGAAACTTCCAAGTTCAGATGACTCAGCTGATTAAGATGGTTGGGTTGCTGAGCCATATGGACCAGAAAAGTCCCAGGTTTGATCCTCAGTCTATGCTGAGTTAGTTAATTTCAGCTGGGACAGCAGTGGTACAGTTGGCCTTGGATCTGGGTTGCAGAGGCATTTTTAATAATGCATGCTGGAAGTGTGGACATCAGGCAAGGACATGCTAGTATGTTGCAAGTGGTTGAATAGTCTGCAATTCCTCACTTGAAGCTTGCATGTGAAAAATGTTCATTTGGGTGAGCTGTTGGAGGGTTCCTAGCAAGAAAAATGCTCTCTGGTAGATGAAATAAATCCCATGGTGCTATTTGAATTGCAGACCAATATTTATCCCTCAACCAACATCAAACAGATTATCTGGTCATTTATCTCATTGTAGGACCTTGCTGTGTGCAGATTGGCTGTCACATTTGCCTACATTACAACAGTGTCAATATTTCAAAAAGTACTTCATTAGCTGAAGCACTTTGGGATGTCCTGAGGATGTGAAAGTTCTTTTTTTTTTAAAATTGAAACTGTAATACCCACCCACAATGGCAGGTCATTAGACAATCGTACAATTTTGTAAGTAGCAAAGGGAACCTTAGTGCTGGAGAATGGAATATGTCTCATTTCAGGCACTCAGGTCAGATTACACCAGATGCTGCACATCTGAAACAAAATGTTTTTAAACTCAAGTTCGGTCAGCACCTAGAGAACAGCCAAGCCAATGTTTCAGGTGTAGATCCTCAGTCAGAACTGGAAATGCTGATAATTTGATTTCTTTCAATGATAGATACTGAGCAAAGCTCCTCGCACTCTGCCCCATTTGTATGTATGGGTAAGTTCAGTTCCTTGCACTATTGGGTTTAGTAGCTTAAGTTGCATTGGTCCCACTGACATCACCAGCATTTATTTTTCACAATCTACACAAAAAAAACAAAGGGAACTAAAATGATTTAATTTAACATTGCAAAGAGCTTTAATTTAACATTGCAAAGAGCACAGGTTGGTCAAACCTCTAACTTCTGGAAATTTTAATGGGGTTGACAAGTTCCATTTGTTTTGAAGTTTAAAATTCTGGATGAGAAGACTGTACATATTTTTCCTGCAAAGATATATTAAAGTAGCATTTGAATCTTGTAAAAATACTTTGTTTTGTTCACATTAGACAAAGCAGCACAGCAAAACCCATCAGCAGAATGTTTGCAGTGGAAATGGAATAGCAAAAACCAACAAATGTTTATCTACACAAGTAAAAACTTGTATTTCATAGAAAATTTACAACATAGAAGGCGGCCATTCGGACCATTGTGTCCATGCCAGCCAAAAATGAGCCACCCAGCCTAATCCCACTTTCCAGCACTCGGTCTGTTGCCTTGTAGGTCACAGCAATTCAGGTGCTTTTTAAAATGAGTTGAGGGTTTCTGCCTTTACCTCCTTTTCAGGCAGAGAGTTCCAGACCCCTACCACCCTCTGGTGAAAACATTTTTCCTCCGCTCCCATCTAATCCTAACAATCACTAAATCTATGCCCCCTGGTTATTGACCCCTCTGCTAAGGGAAATGGGTCCTTCCTATCCACTATCTAGGCCCCTCATAATTTTGTGCACTTCAATTAAAATCACCTCTCAGCCTCCTTTGTTCCAAAGAAAAGCGCTCCAGCCTACCCAATCTTTCTTCAGCTAAAATTCTTCAGCCCTGGCAACTTCCTCGTATATCTCCTCTGTACCCTATCTCGTGCAATCACATCCTTCCTGTAATGTGGTGACCAGAACAGTACACAGTACTCAAGCTGTGGCCTAACCAGTGTTTTATACAGTTCCAGCATAACCTCCCTGCTCTTATATTAAATGCCTTAGCTAATAAAGGAAAGTATTCCATATGCCTTCTTAACCACCTGTCCTGCTACCTTCAGGGATCTGAGGACATGCACTCCAAGGTCCCTCACTTCATATCCTTCCCTTTATTGTGTACTCCCTTGCCTAGTTTGCCCTCCAAATGCATTACCTCACACCTGAATTGAATTCCATTTGCCACTTCTGCCCACCTGACCAGTCCATTGATATCTTCCTGCAGTCTACAGCTTTCCTCCTCCTATCAACCACACAGCCAATTTTTGTATCATCTGCAAACTTCTTGATCATGCTCCCCACATTCAAGTCCAAATCATTAATATATACACCACAAATAGCAAGGGACATAGTACTGAGCCCTGCGGAACCCCACTGGAAACAGCCTGCCAGTCACAAAAATACCCGACCATTAGCCTCTGCTTCCTGCCACTGAGCCAATTTTGGATCCAACTTGCCATTCTCCCTTGGACTTCTACTTTTTTGACCAGTCTGCCATGTGGGACCTTGTCAAAAGCCTTGCTAAAATCCATGTAGACTACATCAAATGCACTACCCTCCTCAAAAAAAATTCAAACAAGTTAGTGACACGACCGTCCCTTAACAAATCCATGCTGACTGTCCTTGATTACACCATGCCTTTCTAAGTGACTGTTTATCCTGTACCTCTGAATTCATTCTAACAGTTTGCCCATCAAGGTTGAACTGACTGGCCTGTAATTACTTGGTCTATCCGTCGCTCCTTTTTAAAATAATGGTACAACATTATCAGTCTTCCAATCCTCCAGCACCATGCCTGTATCCAGTGAGGATTGGAAAATGGTCAGAGCCTCTGCTATTTCCTCCCTTGCTTCTTTTAACAGCCTGAGATACATTTCATCCAGCCCTGGTGTTTTATCTACTTTCAAAGATGTTAATCCCCTTAATACTTCCTCTCACTAAGTTTATCCCATCCAATATTTCACACTCCCCCCTCAACTACATTGTCTGCATGTATTTAAGCTTGCTTCTACCTTGCCACAAGTGTACGTCACACCTCAGGTGTCGCATGATTGGCAAGCAAAAATTCATGATTGGCTGAGATGAAGATTTATTACCAAATCTCTAGTTTATTAAGTGAACAAAATCAAATGGTTTTTAATCCATTGGTAAGTACTAATGAATTAACAAGCAACTAAAAACTGAGCAGTTATTTCCATTTATTGTCGGAAGCTCCAGTCCCAACTGGCAAGTATAGCAGCTCCAGATTGGTTTCAACAGCCCTCCCAAACCCATGAATTCCACCACCTAGAAAGACAAGGAATCTTACAACACCAGGTTATAGTTCAACAATTTTATTTTAAAATCACAAGCTTTCGGAGATTATCTACCTACCTAACGGGACGTAAGGGAAGTGTGGGGCCATGATGGTCCGGTCATCATAGTGTGGGGCAGGCTTGATGGGCCAACTGGTCTTTTCCTGTCCTTCAATTTTGTATGTAGGCTGCCGAAAGGAGCAGAATGAGCTGTCTGAATCTGCAGGGACACAGTAGGTGGAGCCAAATAAAGTGGGGAGCAATTTGCCCTGACTGTCAAGGACTGCAGGTAATGATGGCGAACCAAGGCATCAGCAAATGAGTAACTCCCTACCTAACAGGGGACGTTCCTTCACCATATGGACTATAGCAGTTGAAGGTGACTCACCACCTTCAAGGGCAACTTGGGATGGGCATTAAATGCTGGCCATGCCAGCAACACCCATATCCCAAGAATGAATTTTTTAAAAAAATTAGCAGCTTGGAAAGTGGTTGACAACTTGAATCAATTTGCTCCAAAAATTCTGAAGTTTGTTTGATCTATCGTGTCTCGTTGAAAAATTACTGGTAAGTAATTTTTATAGCAAAACCTAATAAGAAATTAACCAGTTCTGAATAACATGCTTAATCTTGGTTAGATCCATCTGTACCATGTTGTAAATTTCTGGAAAATGTTTTTTTTGGAGATGCCTGTGTTGGGAGCCAGGCAATCAATTTGTAGTACTTGGTTGGAGCTGCAGTTAATGGGAAGGGCCGTGTTGCCTATTTCATTTGCTGATGCCTTGGTTCGCCATCATTACCTGCAGTCCCCTGCCAGTCAGGGCAAATTGCTCCCCACTTTATTTGGCTCCACCTACTGTGTCCCTGCAGATTCAGACAGCTCATTCTGCTCCCTTCAGCAGCCCACATACAAAATTGAAGGGCAGGAAAAGACCACTTGGCCCATCGAGCCTGCCCCACACTATGATGACCAGACCGCCACAGCCATGTAATCGCCAGGGAGGCAAAAAAAACCCAGTGCCAAGGGGGAGAAAAAAATGGTAAAATTCCTCTCCAACCCACCCCCCCCCCCCCCCCCACCTCCTTTCAGGCAATCAAAACCTGGGGAACACATCGATCGAGTGTTATCTATAAAGACACTTGTCTTCTATATAATGCAATCTCTGCCCCAGTCAAGCTCCGGTCCAGCTCCCTCTTGAAGGCAGAGAGTCAACACCCACCACACCAGTTGGCAAAGTATTCCAGAGGCTCAATTCTCTGGGAAAGGTACCACCGCCTACCGTCCAGTTTATTCTTAGTCTATTAGTTTAAACTCTTATCCCCTAGTCCTCTCCAATCTGTTAAACTGGAATAAACTATTAATAGGGACGCTAGCCAACCCTTATTTTGTAGGCCTCTATCAGGTCACCTCTAAGTCTATGCTGCTCTAAAGTGAATAGACTCAAAGACTATGATCTATCTGAGTAGCTGAGGTTCTTTAGCTAGGAATCACTGTGGCTCTCCTCTGGACCTTTTCCGAGGCCACTATCTCACCTATGTGTGTGGGAGGGGGTTGGGAGGACCAAAACAGCACATTACTCCAGATGTGGTTTGACCAGCAACCTGTATAATGTCAAAATGGTGTCCTTTGATATATTGAAGGGTTCTATTCATACAACCTTGTTAGCTTTAGCTACAGTTCCGCTATATTGATCATGAACCTTTAGTGATCTGTGCACAACACCACCAAAATCTTTCCTCTCAACCTCAGTATTATTCCCTGCAAATGTATATTCTGTGTTGACCTGACCAACATGCAGAGCACTCCTCTACCATCTTAACCCTTGCACAGATTTGGATGTCATCTGCAAACTTACCATACTCCCAACGCCACTGTCCAGGTCATTAATAAAGACTGAATTTGCAGGCCTAGGACTGATCCCTGAAGGACACCACTAGTAACATGTCCCCAGGCTGAACCACATCGTTAACTACAACATTTTGGCTGCAGGATTGGAGCCAATTCCTAATCCAGCTTTTCAAATTTCTACTGATACAAGGTTCTGAAGTACTGTAGTATAGGGTACCTTATCAAAGGCTTTCTGAAAGTCCAGGTAGACAATGTCTACCAGATTTCCCTCATCCATTACCCTAGTGACTTCCTCAAATTTGTTGGCACAATCTATTTTTTCAGAAGCAGTGTTGTGAAAATCTAATGGCCCCTTCCCTTTTCCAGTGATCATGAAGGGCATCTTACAATCCCTTCTAGCATCTTCCCAATAATGGCTGTCAGGATCATAGGCCTGTAGTTCCCTGGCTCTGATTTATCACTTTTTGAAAATAGAAACTACATGAGCTAGCTTCCAGTCTAAGGGAACTATCCCTGACTATTGAAGATATGGACAAGGGACTCAGCACCTGTCCCATCTCTAATCACCCAATGGTGATTACCTGGAACTGGGGCCCTATCAATTTTGATCTTTCCAGGGTGACATTACTATCTATTTTAATAATAATCAATACTAAATGACAAGTGTTAAAGTGTAAGATGAAGTGGGAAAACAAAGGGGTGTATGACTGATGTCAGGTTGATAACACAAGTGAGAACCAGGCTGAATATGGAGAATTCAGAGGGGAAGTGAAAAAAGGAAATGAAGGGCAAAGAGTGCATGAAAATAGACTGGCAGCCAACACAAAAGCAAATCCAAAAGTCTTCTGTGGGCATGTAAACAGGTAGTAAGAAGAGGGGGTGGGACCAATTAGGGTCCATAAAGAAGATCTACTCATGAAGGCAGAGGGCATGGCCAAGGTCCTAAATGAGTACTTTGCATCTGTCTTTACCAAGGAAAAAAAATGCTGCCAGAGTCTGAAAGATACTGGATGGGCTAAAAATTGATAGAGGTACTTGAAAGGCTAGCTGTACTTAAAGTAGATAAGTCACCTGGTCCAGATGGGATGCATCCTAGGTTGCAGAGGGAAGTAAGGGTAGAAATTGCAGAGGTACTGGCCATAATCTTCCAAACATCTGTAGATAGGGGGGTGGTGCCAGAGGACTGAATAATTGCAAATGTTACACCCTTGTTCAAAAAAGGGTGTGAGGATAAACCCAGCAACTACAGGCCAGTCAGTTTAACCTCAGTGGTGGGGAAACCTTTAGAACCGATAATCCAGGACAGAATTAGCAGTCACTTGGACAGGTGTGGATTGATTACAGAAAGCCAGCACGGATTTGATAAAGGGAAATAGCGTATAACTAATCTGATAGTTTTTGGATGAGGCAACAGGGTAGATGAGGGCAATGCAGTTGATGTGTATATGCACTTTCAAAAGGCGTTTGATAAAGTGCTGCATGGTAGGCTTGTCAACAAGATTGTGGTCCATGGAATAAAGGGGGCAGTAGCAACATGGATACAGAATTGGCTAAAGGACAGGAAACACTAGTAGTGAATGGTTGTTTTTTGGACCAGAGGGAGGTGTACAGTGGTGTTCCCCAGGGGTCGGTGCTGGGACCACTGCTTTTCTTGATATGTATTAATGACTTGGACATACAGACACAATTTCAAAATTTGCAGATGACAAAACTTGGAAGGGTAGTAAACAGTGAGGAGGATAGTGATAGACTTCAAGAGGATATTGACAGGCTGGTGGCATAAGCGGACACGTGGCAGATGAAATTTAATGCAGAAAAATGTAAGGTGATACATTTTGGTAGGAAGAATGAGGAGGGGCAATATAAACTAGAGGGCACAATTCTAAAGGGTACAGGAACAGAGAGATCTGGGGGTATATGGGCACAAATCATTGAAGGTGGCAGGGCAGGTTGAGAAAGTGGTTTTAAAAAAAAAAGCATCCTGGGCTTTATAAATAGAGGCATAAAGTACAAAAGTCATGGACCTTAAGAAAACACTGGTTCAGCCACAGCTGGAGTATTGTGTCCAGTTCTGGCACCGCACTGCAGGAAAGATGTGACGGCCTTAGAGAGGGTGCAGAAGAGATTTGCTAGAATGATTCCAGGGATGTGGGACTTCAGTTACATGGATATACTGGAGAAGCTGGGGTTGCTCTCCTTGGAACAGAGAAGGTTGCGAGGAGACTAGACAGAGGTATTCAAAATCATGAAGGGCCAAGACAGAGTAGATAGAGAGAAACTTCCCATTGGCAGAAGGGTCAAGGACTAGAGGCCATAGATTTAAGGTGATTGGCAAAAGAACCAAAAATTGATTTTTTTATATATATATAAAAACACAGCACGAGCGGTTAGGATCTGGAATGCACTGCCAGAGTGGGTGGTGGAGGCAGATTCAATCATGGCCTTCAAAAGAGAACTGGATAAGTACTTGAAAGGAAAAAATTCTCAGGGCTATGGCAGAGGAGTGGGACTAGCTGGATTGCTCTTGCAAAGAGCCAGCACATACTCGATGGGCAGAATGGCCTCCTTCTGTGCTGTAAGCTTTTAATACTACATCTAAATACTTCACACTGTACATACTGAAGACAATATGTACAAGTGTACATTTGTAGACTTTTGGAAGGTTCGTAACTGGTCAAATGAAATGTGCCATTTGTTAGAAGTTCTGTACAATGAAAACATACTCTTCAAAATAAACTTGACTAGCTGGATTGCTCTTGCATAGAACTGGCGTGGACTTGACGGGCCAAATCACTTCCTTCTGTGCTGTAACCATTATGATTCTAAGCACCTTGCATCATCTACAGGATTATAGACTGATGCAAAATAGTCATTTAGTAGCTCTGCCGTAAGCTGAGTGTCAGTTTGACTCTGCCCGACAGTACCTTTTAGTGGCCCTCTACGGTCCTTAATGGTCTAACAGCTGAAAAAGCTGTTGTTGTTACTGCCACAATCTTTTTCAGAGATCTCTTGGCTAGTCTTATAGCTGTTTTAATTTTCCTTAATTGCATGCGATACTTTTCCCTGTTCTCCTGAGAGTTGAATGCTCTAAGTGTGTAGAATGCCTTCTGTTTCAATTGAAAATTGCCTCTAAATTCCGTCAGCCGTAGTGGTTTTGTTATGTGCCCTTCTTTTAACCATTGGGACATACATGGCTTCATTCTGTTAGAGAATGGTTTTAAATAGAATCCATTTGTCCTCAGTACTTGATTGCCTATCTAGTAGAGTTGCCCAGTCAACTTTTGCTCGATCTTCTGCCATTTTTGTAACATTAATCTTAAAATCTGGGTCCAGCATTAGCTTGGCTGCAGCCTTGGATTGGCCAATAAGATTAAACCTAATATGATCAGAGCTGGCCAGGTGTTCACCTATAGGAAGGTTTGCTACAGCACTAGGGACGCTGCTTACAAACCAGATCTAGAATTTGTTTATCCATAATTGCCTCACCAACATGCTGTGTAAGAAAACAATAATTTATGGGTGTCTACAAAAGTCTCAGCTACTCTCCCCACTACACTAGATGGTTCACCCCAGACCATTTAATACAAAGAAAGTTGAAGTCACCCATAATGCAAATTGGGCTGGAAGCCTTAGCAATGTGAACAAAGTTCATCAGCTAGGGATGCCTGTCCTGGAGGGCTATAGCAGGTGGAAACATACGAATTAAGAGCAGGAGTAGGCCATTTGGCCCCTCGAGCCTACTGTGCCATTTGATAAGATCATGGCTGATCTGATTGTGACCTCAACCCTACTTTCCCATCTACCTACTATAATCTTTGACTCCCTTGTTAATCAGGAATCTATCTAACTCAGCCTTAAAAATATTCAATGACCCTGCCTCCACCGCTTTCTGGGGAAGGGAGTTCCACAGACTCAACCCTCCGAAAAAAATTTGTCCTCATCTGTCGTAAATGGGAGACCCCTTATTTTTAAACTGTGGCCCCTAGTTCTAGTCTCCCACAAGAGGAAACATCTTCTCAGCATCTTCCCTTCAAGTCCCCTCAGGATCTTATATGTTTCAATAAGATCACCTCATTCTTCTAAACTCCAGTGTATACAGGCCCAATCTTTCCTCATAAGATAACCCCCTCATCCCAGGAATCAGTCAAGTGAACCTTCTCTGAACCGCCTCCAAAGCAATTATGTCCTTAAATAAGGAGACCAAAACTGCACAGTGTTCTAGATGTGGTCTCATCAATGCCCTGTACAACTGTAACAAAACATCTCTACTTTTATATTCCATTCCCCTTGCAATTAGTGGCAACATTCTATTTGCCTTCCTAATCACTTGCTGTACCTGCATACTAACTTTGTGATTCATGTACTAGGACACCCAGATCCCTCTGTACCTCAGTTGTGCAATCTCTCTCCATTTAAATAATGTACTGTTTTTCTATTCCTTCTGCCAAAGTGGACAAGTTCACATTATTCTCCATCTGCCAAATTTTTGCCCACTCACTTAACCTATCTATATCCCTTTGCAGACTCGTTATGTCCTCTTCACAACTTACTTTCCTACCGACCTTTGTGTCATCAGCAAATTTAGCAACCATACATTTGGTCCCTTCATCCAAGTCATTGATATAGATTGTAAATAGTTGAGGCCCAAGCACTGATCCCTGTGGCACTCCACTCATTACATCTTGCCAACCTGAAAATGACCTATTTACTGTTTCCTGTTAGCTAACCAATCCTTTATCCATGCTAATGTTACTCCCTACACCATGAGCTCTTATTTTGTGTAGTAGCCTTTGATGTGGCACCTTGTCAAAAGCCTTTTTGGAAATCCAAATGCACCACAGCCACAGGATCCCCTTTATCCACATTGCTTGTTACTTCCTCAAAGAAATTAATCAAGCACAATTTCCCTTTCTCAAAGCAGTGTTGACTCTGCCTGATTGCATTGAGATTTTTTTTAGTGCCCTGTTATAACCTCCTAAATAATAGATTCTCAGATTTTCCCTATGACAAATGTTGAGCTAACTGGCCTGTAGTTCCCTGCTTTCTGTCACCCTCCTTTCTTAAATAGGAGTTACATTCACTATTTTCCAATCTGATGGGACCTTTCCAGAATCTAGGAAATTTTGGAAAAATATCAACGCATCTACTATCTCTGCAGCCACTTCTTTTAAGATCCTAGGGTGAAGTCCATCAGGACCTGGGGACTTGACAGCTTTTAGTTGTTTTTTTCAGAACCCTTTCCCTGGTGATTGTAAATGTTTCAAGTTCCTCCCTTCCACCTCTTGATTCACATTTATTTCTGGTATGTTATTTGTATCCTCCACAGTGAAGACAGACAAAATATCTTGCAATCAAACTTGGGGTCCATTGGCTTGGACTAATTGAATGCAAACAGCTTCAGCTCCTGTTGATGTGCTAATTTCTCTTGCCACAGCAGGCAGATCATTTCTGACAACTAAGGCCACGTCACCTCCCTTTTGACCTATTCTATCTTTCCTAAAACAGTTATACACTGCAATATGGCACCATCATTTAAATCTAGCTATGTCTCAGTAATATCAACATCTGGATTTTCTAATGCTGCACAAGATTGTAGTTCCAGCAGTTTATTGCTCAGACTTGTATTAGCATTTCAATAGTTTGAGTTAGCTGACTCAGTACCATTCCTTTTCTGTGCCTTACCTTAGAAAATCTGGGTAGTCTATTAGTGCTACCTACCCCAGTAAAACTACTGGCTGGTTTAGCTATTCTAACCCTTGGCTCAACTAGTTTAAATGCTCCCCAAAGGTTACCTCAAAATTCTCAGCCAACATCTGTTCACCCAGAAAGTTAAGATGGGTGCCATCCCTCCTAAAAAGCATACCTGGTCACTGAAAAATTCCCCAGTTGCCAATAAACCTAAGTCTTTCCCTCTTATATAAGTCCTTGAGCCACAGGTTGAGGCCAATGATTTTACTGTTCCAGTGCTACAGGGTTCTGCAGAAATGACCACCTTTGCTCCCTTGTCCTTTAGTGCATGAACCAACTTCCTGTAGTTGTCCTGCAAGAGAAAGGACATTATCACATCATTTGTTCCCATATGCAATGAGATGGTTCCACATCTGATCTTTCATAAGGTCATCCACTCTGTCATGAAGATAATTAACTTAAGCATGGTGTCAGCGTGCCTGGCAGTGGAGTCTGATGACTAGAGCCCTGTCTGTCTTTGTGCCTTTCTGTCCTGTTTTGCCTTGCTTTGTTGCCTTTTGGAGGCAACATGGGCTGTGCTGCCTTCTGCATCAGAATCAGTCACTACCTGTGCAAGAGCTGCAAATCTGTTCTGAGGCAAAAGTACAATCCAGAGTACAGTAAGGAGGAGTCAAGTGGAGAAAGATTTGCTTAAGGAAGTTATCAAATTCCACCAGGTATTTCAGGCCCTCTACTTGTTCTTTTAAGTTGCAGAGCTCCTGCTTAAAAGGAGCAATTTCTACACATTTAGAGCATATCAATGAACCATAGTGCCTAATGTCAACACCCTCCCTTCTCAAACTTACCTTTAAATGTGTACATCTTACACTGGACACACTCACCTCTAGGCATAGCTCTGGAGGCAGCCATGATATTCAGACATGTTTGAGTGTCTTGCATGTGAAAAAAAGAGGCGGAAACACTAAGCACAGAAAACTGCAAGGGTATCAGCAAATTAAAGCAGAATCGACTGCCTCTCCAACCATCATCGCCTTACCTTCTCAACTCTTAAATATCTCAATCTGTCTGATTAACTGACCCCAACCCTTTTATACCACTGTTCCACCAATCAGCTACTCCTGTTCTTCCACCTATTTGAGCTCACTTGACGTCCCCCACAATACTGCTGATTATAATCATAATTAACCCTGTCTGTCTACCGGATACACTTATCTTTGTATTTAAATACTCCACAATACAGATAATAGTAAACGGACAATTCAAGCAAGACTTATAGACCTAGCTTTTGCTGAGAAGGAGAAGGCGATGTTATCAAGGAGGAGCTATCAGAGAAGGAAGGAGAGGATGAAGAAATCAGAGACTTAGTAGAAAGGAGAAGGAAGGATTAAGAACATTTTAACAACTGCACTAATAAAAGAGTGTGGTACTGAAAGAGGTGGGTGTACTGCTGCACTGCAGCTGTTACTTACCTGCCTTTTTGGACTGCACCTTTTGCCTTTGGGGGTTGATTTGGTTCTTCTACATATTGAGACCTGAGAGTTTGAAGAGAGGGGGGAGAAAAGAAGAACAAGCTTCACATCAGGGCCCCACTGAAGAGGGCTGAAGATAGGATGGAGTATTTATAAACACCCCACTGCTTTGCCCACGATAGCTGAAACTGTCTGGGTGAAGACTTCACTGATAAGATCCCCTTTTAACTGTGGATTATTGTACGAGCCTAGGCTGTTTCAGCTGCCTAGGTGAAGACATCCTGACGCCACCAATGAAGTAGATGGAGTTTATGTGCTGCATCTCCCACCAGCCCCCAGCCGTGCAGTACCCTTCTTCTACTGCCTTCTTTCTGACTCTTCTTGTAAGGAGAACTGCTTTTAACCTCCCTGAGGAATAAATTCTGCGGCCACGAGATCTTCTGGCCACAGACTTGTGGTGAGTGTGACTCCAACCATGAGTGATCCATCTTTGCTGGGACTGGGTCCTAGTGGGATGTATGCAGATATGACTGCTCTGGCTGCCCTGGCACCGTCTAGGCTGATTACAAAAAAAACACAGCATTAAGAAATACACTCACCCCAACATAACAATTGAAGGGTGCGTGTATGCCATGTCTGGGGTTGTCGGCCCCTCAGCCATTGTTGCCCCCTCTAAGATGTACAGGAAGGCGGTGTTCTTCCTGAGGTCCGAGCGGACAGTGTTCCTGGGACTCACGGTGGGCGGGATACTCCTGCCGGTGGATCCTCTTGAGGCCACTGCATAGAGGATCGTATTATCAAATGTCTTTATCCCCATTGAGCTCTTCCTCCACCTATGTCAACCGGGTGAGGTGAGGTCAGAAGTTTTACTGATTGGCTCGGCCTCAGGGAGACGAGTCTCTGTAACCTCCCCTCCTTCCGGCTAGGAGGAGGAAACCGAGGGTGAAATTCATGTGCACCACCAGGGGACGGACTACCGTATCCCAGGGAGTGCGGTGCCACGCCTGCAAGGAGGTGGGGCAGGTTCGCAAGAACTGCCCTGCCTGCCAAAACAGCCAAGGTTGGCACCACCACCGCTCCTCCTCCCCGCCCCTCTCACCCCCCCGGATCGGGAGCAACGACCGTATGGTTGACAGCGGAGGTGCCTATCAACAAGGCCTCCACCGGGGAGGGGGGACTACGTCCTCGCCGAAGGAAGGTGCGGAGGAAGCAGAAACGCCTAGTTTCCCACCTCACTGGAAGGATCCATTTTTATTTACTATCGAAACATCACTCATCGCCGGGTTGAGCAGCCTGGGGTCTGGGGCGGGAGAGGCCGATCGGCTGAACTCAACCAACCGCAACCTGATGAACGTGTACGCCTCCTTGGCCGGTGCTCACCAAGTGTGCTGCTTTGAAGAAATGTCTGCTTACCTAGACTCCATCGACGCTGGCAAGTACGTTGTCCTCTGAGATGGGGGGGGGATTTCAACTGCACCCTCGGTGAGGGACTGCTCCGGGCCCCAGCGGTGCCAGCCGTCAGTGGAGAAGTTGAAGGATCTGGTCGGGTCCTTTGACTTGGTTGACATTTGCCGAAATCTCCATCCCAACTCCAACGCCTTCACCTTTGTGGGGACTGGAGGAGGGCGTACCAGAATTGACCACCTTTACATTTCCCAGATGTACGTCTCCTGCGTTCCATCGTCTTCCTTGTGGCCGGTGCCCTGCTCAGACCCCCGCCCAGTGTGGGTGGAGCTCATTCTGCTCCGCCCTCGGGGTGGGGTTTGTGTACTGGCACTTTAACAGTCTGTGCTGGAGGATGTGCGATTCCAGGAGAAGCATTGGGGGGGGGGGGGGGGGGCTTGTTCTCCTTGGTGGGACGTGGTCACGGCTCATGTCCGTCTCTTGTGTCAAGTGTACGCGAGGAGGGGGGTCAATCAGGAGGCGCGAGTCAGAGGTCAGGTGGTTGGCGAAGGAGGTGCTTGACCTGGAATCCAGTCTCCAAGATCTGACCCTGAGGCGTGAGCACGATGAGAAGAAGGGCGCTCTGAAGGACCTGCAACTCGTCTGGTCCCGGGAAGCATACGTGAGGTCAAGGCTCCGTTTCCTTCGGGAGCTGGACCGCGGCTCCCCATCTACTCGCTGGAAAAAAGGCGAGGTAGTCCCTAAGCAGCTCCTTGGGCTGCTGGCCGATGACGGATCCCTTGTCTCAGATCTGGAGGGGATCAGTGCCAGGGCCCCGTGCCTACTACTGGGCTCTCTTCTCTCGGGATCTGCCCAGCTAGGATGCTTACAGAGTTTTCTGGGAGGACCTACCGAGCGGCTCAATGCTCCGCTAAGCTCGGCGGAGCTGACCGGTGCGCTCTGCCAGCTTTCTAGTGGAAAAGCCCCAGGGTTGGACGGGTTTACCGTGGAGTTCCACAGGGCGTCTTGAGGGGGGCGACTACGCATGGGTCCTGGGAGGAGGTCTGACAACCGGGGAGATGCCCCTTGGCGCAGGGCAGTCGTCACTCTTCTGCCGAAGAAGGGCGATCTCAGCCACCTTAAAAACTGGCGCCTGGTCTCCTTCCTCAGTACAGATTACAAGATCTTTGCCTGGGTGACGTCTGCTCGCCTTGGCACTCTGCTGGCCCACATGATCCACCCTACACGGTCCCAGGCCGGACCATCCACGACACCATCCATCCGGTCCACCATTCCCAGAGGGCTGGTCTGTCGCTCGCCGCCTTTTCTCTAGATCAGGAGAAAGCGTTTGACAGGGTGGATCACAAATACGTATTCGAGATTCTGTGCGCATTTGGTTTCGCGTCGCATTTCGTCGCCTGGATCCGACTTCTGTACACTGCTGCGGAGTGTCTGATTCAGGCTAATGGATCTTTGTCACCGCCCCATCGTTTTGGGAGAGGAATGCGTCAAGAATGCCCCATGTCCGGCCAATTATATGCCACATGCGTGGAGCCTTTCCTGCTCCTCTTGCGGCAGAGGTTGTCGGGACTTAATCTTGGCAAGCCGGGTGTGGAGGTCGTCCTTTCGGCTTACGCCGATGACGTGCTCCTCGTGATCACGGATCCCGTGGACTTGCGGAGAGTGCGCGAGCCAGCAAGAGTACTCTGCTGCGGTCTCCGCAAGGATCAACTGGGATAAATGTTCTGGACTCCTAGTGGGTCAATGGCGGATGAACCTGTCAGTTCCTATGATTTGTTTTCCCCAACCTTCCCTCAAATGTGGCTTCCGTTTGGAATGGCTTCTGTTTTCATCCCTACAGCAAACCCAGAAGATTGGGTTCTGGCACGCCTCTCCTAAAACCCAAGTCGATGATGGTTGGGATGAACCCCAGTGAATGATGAACTGCCCACCTGCTGCAGCCACTGTTTAAATCTCTTTATTCACTTTATACAAAGGCTTACGTACTTTCTTAGATCATGCTACATACGGAAGAACAGAATATATTCTGCCTTATGCATTACTTGCAAACACATACATTCAGGGACACACATAGCTTTACAGTTCTCATTGTAGGTTTTATACTTACAGAATTGTATAGAAATTGCAACAAGGAAACAGGCCGTTCAGCCCAACCAGCCCATGTTGGCCGTTAATCGCCACATGAGCTGTAGTCCTAATCTTGTATGCCTGCCCTATTTCAATATCCCATTGTTCCCTTTTCCTTCAACAACTTATCTAACCCATTCTTAATGTTGACATGGTCTCAGCTTCAATTCCTAATGCTGGTAGTACATTCCCTAACCTCACAACCCTCCTATTAAAAAGAAAATTCTCCTGTTCTGTGCTAAATCTTTTACATATAATCTCATATATATGTCTCCTTGTTCTAGGGCTTTTTTTGTTTATGACAGTAATTGGTGGAAAATGTACTTTTTTAATGTAAGAATTGCATTTAATTTCTTGCATTTCAAGTTCTTAGCTATCTAGGCTATGATCAGAGGATATTTATAGTCAATGATGTAAGTGTTCTTTAAATGATGTGGCTTAGGTCTTTCGTGCCTAACAGGTGAAGTTGCCATTTAGTACACTGTTGTGGTTCATTGACGTTTCTCTATTTGCAGAGACTACTGTTTAGATCAGGAAGCTTTGTGGGGAAGAGGAACTAGCAAGGAGAAACGAGAAAAGACTAGTAATGAGCAATGAGTTTAATCTCCAAATTAAACTGCAACATTCACACAGAATTTCTGCCTGTAGTAGCATAAATGTGGGGCAAAAACTCATATTTTAGAGCTGCTGAATCTCTGGCTGATCCAGCTACCTTCACTGAGAACCAACAAAATTGATAATCAAATCAGGCAACAGCATTGTATTAACCCCAGTGTGATGCTTAAAGCCAACACAACATCACAGAATCCAGTTCAAGGACTGATATGCACTCGTCTAAACTAAGCCTTGCTGTTGATAGATGATGTGTCAAGCCCCGATATTACCAGGGAGGCGGGTTGACAACGGGGGGTCGACTGGGCGCATGGGTAACCTGCCCAGTAAAATCGGTGGGCTCCCCACGCGATTGCGAGTAAATTGAACCCACTTACCTTGGCTTCCGGGTTGGAAACCTGCGCAGTGGGCAGACTGCGCACCCGCATCATAGGCTGTCAGCTGGAGGAGCCCTATTTAAAGGGGCAGTCGTCCAATGCTGCTCCTGCAGCAAACAGCCAAAATTACAGCATGGAGCAGCCCAGGGGAAAGGCTGCTCCCAGGTTTAATGATGCCTCACTCCAGGTCTTACTGGATGGGGTGAGGAGGAGGAGGGAGATCTTCCACCCAGCGGACGGGAGGAAGTGGCCTGCCTCTGCCACCAAGAAGGCCTGGCTTGAGGTAGCAGAGGAGGTCAGCACCAGCAACATATCCCGCACCTGGATACAGTGCAGGAAGCGCTTCAATGACCTAGCTAGGTCAGCCAAAGTAAGCACACTTATTCATTCTCCTACTCTCCATCTTCCACATCACCGCCCCCACCCCACAACTCCTTCTGCACTGCCAACACTATTCTATCACATCACTCCTCACACCCACTCAAACCTCATCCTCAACTTAACTGCACTTCCTCACCTTCCCAGTACTCATCCCACCACTATCACTCAACCCAATCCTCATTCAATCTCATGGCTCTGTCTCATACTCACCCTCTGATGCATCTCTTTCACAGTCACCGTCACCCAACCTGCCACTACCTCTGCTGCAGCCACAGGAGATGCATCACGTATGAGTAGTAGGAAGTGTACGGCAAAGGTTTCGTGAGCACAAAGGGGATGCACAAGGGTTTGTCCTGTTTTTTATTTATATTTGATTTTGGTTCAACTCACATTACCTGTTATATTGTCACCACTACTGCCACATCTTGGCCATTCTTGACTGGCTTGTGCAATAAGCCCCTTTCATGAGGTTTTCCATGAACATCCACACTTGATGCCACCCATTGGTCACCCTACAGTGGGTGTATGTGTAGCTGCACGACTATTTTGTGCAGGTGCCTGTGGCACAGCACTGTGTTGTGGAGCTCCACGTGGCGGAGGTGGACGGCGTGCCTGGCGAGGCTGGTGATGTTGCTCGTCCTCTGATGAAGTGATGAATGTTCCCCCCCCTCCCCCATCCTGACGGTGTGAGTTTGAGGGGGTCAGCAAAGTAGGTAAATGTGTCTGTACAACAGAGTTTAGGGTATAAATTAATAATTTTGAGTGGAAACAAAGATGTTGCAGCCAAACCTTTGTCTGAAGTGACAGAGTGCCCTGCTGCAATAAATGAGGTTTTCCCCCCAGCTGTCAAAGAATCCTTTGCATCTCCCACTGGCTGCTGGCTGAAACACATCTGCTCCAACAGGGAGTGTTTCCCACAGCATGGGAAACACGCTGAGGATCCATGAAAATTGCACCCCTACCAAAATCTCCAAACAATGAGGTCTGTCAAGTACCTCAACTAGGTAAGTAGGTATTTAAATTGTCATCCCGCCGGCTTTAATTGCCGGTGGGAGTCCCGCATGCGGGAGCTGCACGCGCACCTGAACGCGTCACTGGGGAACCCAGAAGTGGGCGGGTTGGAGCCGGGCCCCAGACCCGCTCCGGGATTCCCCATTTTACGAGCCCCCGCCCCCAACGCACCCGCTCGGCCATTCCTAAAATCGACCCCATAATGAATCCTGCTGGATGGATGCTCCAGTTTTCCCCAAAACTTGGGGCTGATTTTTGTTTTCCTTGTGCCCCAATTGGGATGGTAGAGGCCAGGAAGTCCGGTGGAAATTAATTAGGCCAGATTCTAGTTGGTTGTGTGCCAAATAAAATGTTTTGTTTGGGTCTGGGGGTGACAATGTGAAGCTGTTGGAAACAGGTGGGAGTTTTATTTGCATGTGTAAAATGGGGCGTGGGAGGGCCCCATGCCATTTCCAGCCCACAAGCATGCTGGAGCCTGAGTCCCCAGCACAACCAAGGAAACCTGGCAGGAAAGAGGCCTTGAGCGGACCTGTAGATAATAGAATGCTTAAGACCTACAGATTTTCTAAGCAAGTATCTTGGGGCTCTTATTTTTTTAATTTCAAGTGCCAGTTGTCACAATTTTTTATGCCGAGCTCCATTTATTGACGTTAGCTTTGCCAATGGGGATCGTCTAAGTTGAAGATTTTGTAGGAAGAGGAGGAGCTGCAGAGGGATGAGGGGCAGGTCAGGCTGCCTGAGAGGTGCTTTGTGTCTTCCCGTGGCCACCTGCATCTCCACAACTACGAGAGGTAATGTACTCACTATTGCAGACATTGTGCTGGTGGGGACACCTCTTCCCAAAGGACACTGTGCCAGAAGACCCCCAATGGTATCACGATGAGATGTGAATGCCTGAGTGACCATTCTGAAGCGCCTATTCCCATCCTGTCATGCTGCATATGGTATTGCATGAAAAAAGGGAGGCCAGAGTGATCAGGAGCCAACATCGACTGTTTGATTGTACCCACTAAGATGCCAACGACTATTTCTGCAGGCCCTGTCAAACCTACATGGGAGGGACCTGCCTTTTGTAGGGTGTGGGTCAGCAGAGGCTCAGATGCTTAACTATGACCTATGTTGTAAGGACATCTGCAGCAATATAGAGCTTGCATATGTGCAGGGACAGTAACAGTCAGCTGTAGCCTAAGATTTATAAGTACGCTAGTATAAGGGAGGTGGCGTTACTTAATGAGTGTCATTTGGACTGGCAAGTTATTTTGAATAGCTCTTTTTAAATGTTGGACTGCCAAGGACATCATACGCCATACCCGGAAATATGGCATGATATAAAAGGTGTGCAGCTCAAAGTTTGAAATGAAGGCTGAATGTGCTTTAGTAATCCATCCGAAAGGTTTGTTTTAATGTATACAGTATGGAATTTAATTCTGCCTTGGTATCCTGTAAGTCAACTGGCTGTGGGTCACCGTGCTTTTTGGAGAGTTAAAATGACAGTCGTTCTCACGTACCTGGATGTTGAATACTATAACTGAGTTTTTTTGAAAAACACAGCAATATTTTTAAATATTATGTTATAATGTATCATTTTTCAGGAAGCCACAGAGCTTCCCAAAAATAAATGCTTTGATACTTTAGAGGGAAATTGGTGAACATCCCTAAAAGGCTGGGGACTTTACTGAGGGGAGGAAAATGCTGAGGTTGCACGATATTTAGTTATTGGGAAACACATTTTAATGTACTGTTCCAAATTCAAGTAAATGTTATGGAATAAGGAACTACTTTAGAAGAATTTTGGTAATATCATCTTGGAATTACACCATTAAGGTCTGAACGTTTGAAATACTCTGAAATTCAGATGCACTGAATCTGGAGGACAGGAGGAATCCGACCAAGGGATGCAGAATCCCTACTTTGCAAGAAAACCGATGCCTTTCCCACATGGACATGAAAACTAATGTTTTGTTCAGTATGGAATTTGGCCAGATGTACTCTTTAGATAGTGCCACTTTAGATTTGATATTAGCAGACCTTTTCTTTATTAAATAGTCAAATTAACTAACATTTGAATTGGTAGGAATAAGATAGGGCCAAATGTCCAGTAAGTCTGCTCCAGTGGTGGTTTATATCGTCCGGGCCTCCTTCCTTCTGGCCCCACAAAGGTAACTTACCCTTTAATGCTTTTGCTTGTTCCCTGATAGGTTTTATACTGAGTGGGGTGGTTACTGTTAAAATGCCATCTTAGCAAATATTAATGAGGCTCCCGTTTGAGTCAGATGGGCACTTTAGCCGGCAGTAAAAACAACAGCCGGAGCAAGAATGGAGCTGCTCAATTTTAACTCCCCCTCCGCCTGGTTTCTACCGGGCAGAGGGTGTTAAAGTTCCCTCAAAAGTCATCAAAGTGGCTAATACCCAGAAAAAGAAATTGCAGTTCTGTGTGAAAACAATCATATGCTTCTTTGAGGAGTGGTAACATTTTCAATGTCTTAGGAGACTTTTATGTTTGTACAGTAGAACCAGAATGGACTCCTACCTGTTCCAAGTTTAAAACATCTTGTAAATTGATTTCATCAGGTAGCAACATAGAAAATAAAATTGCACAGACTTGGGTTTTGGCCCTGCACCACTTAATGCAACAGCTCAGCATCACGCGCACTTTTATGTAAATTGTGTAATTCAGTCTGAGTTAAAATGGCTTCTGCATCTGTCAGCTATCTTAAAATTGGCTTCTCGTAAATTGAGCAATTGTGTATCAAAAATAGAATCCCATTTGCCTGCTGGTTCATGATTGTGAATCAAGGAGTTGAAAATCCTATAGGACTGTGTTCTGGGACCTGTTTTAAGTTGAGATTATTATCAGAAATATTTCAACTAAAGTAAAAAGCACCCACAGAACTGGTATGTCGCATTGAAAGTATGACTCATGTACTACATGCCGGTATGTTTACACAGTATGTTCGCAGCATCTATTGGTGATACTCAAGTACTGCAACTGTACAGAAATTAACTGACCTACACTTATGTCTCAAATATATTTACCTAGATTATTAAAAATCTTCTTGTCTAATATTGCATGCCACTAACGTTCATTAGATTAGAACAACTATATGATATCATGGACCAATCATCAGGAAAATAAAGTTTCTGTTCTCTGGCTATTGTGGTAGTTCCTATCTGTATGTCAGTTCTTGTCCTTCCTTCCTCAATAAATTCTCCATTTGGACGTTTTTCCCACTCCACTCAGCATAAGTTCCCTCCGAGATCTGCCCAAGTGCTCCAGCTCTGCTCCCAAAGCCTGCCCTGAGTACCATCGCTCCCTCACAAATGACCCAGTGGTTGCCAAATGCACCAGACAACTGTGTTGAGGTTTCAGATTTATCATGGCAGCAACTGACCCATAGTAGAAATACAGCTCTGGGTCCCCTTCGCTACTCCTTCCCAATCCTGGTTTGACCCGGGCCCCAGTCTGCCACCTGCCCTCACAGCCCTCAAATGGTACCTCTCCACCCATCTCCAGTACCCACCTAACATCTTGGTTGCCATCTAAATACAATGCAAATTGAACAAGTAAGCAAAGGAACATTTGTGAGGGAGATACCTCCGTGCGAAAGACATGAGAGAGGAAGCAAGAGGGAATGGAACTTGCATAAATGGGAAGACAGAGTGATGAAAAGAGTCTGAGAATGTTCACTCCTGCATCTGGAATCTGATTGTCAGATTGTGGTTTGGTATTACTCAAATGACTAAGGAGGACGTTGAATGTTGACTAATGCAAATAGGTGCATATTATTAAGGGTAAATTATAAAGCAAAATATAATAACTAAAGATATGATTCCCCCCCCCCCCCCCCCGGGACTAAGTGGATAACTGCAACATCTAATGAGGTATTGAGACATGCAGAGCAGGAAGATCCTCGATTTGATACCCCACCTCCACTATGTTAGACAATTTCAGTTAAGGCAGTGGTGGGACTGCTACATTTAACATTGGGGTCCTTGGACCAGGGTGAGGGAAAAAGGCCTGAGATTCCCATTCCTGATTGCCGTCCATTGATCCCTGCTGGAAAATTATGTCTGGTGAAGGCAGGATCAGGTTTGGTATGATGACTCCACCCCTGTCAAATAACTTGCTGATACTCAACTGGGTTGGCTTAAATATGAAGGCTGGCCACTTGTGTGAGGTACAGGAGAGCTGATAGTTACTATGGGTAAGCGAGAATCACTACTTTGAGGGGAGGAATGAAATTTGGAAGAAAATTCAATTTTCAACTTGCATAACCTCAGGCATGTAAAACAGCTACAAAAATACACTGCAGTTGGTTGTCCTTTTCATTTGTTAATTCTTTGCTTCTTTTCCTCCAGGTGACTTGTAATTACCCAGAGCCTCTATGTTACTATAAACTTGGATGGACTTTGCACAAGACAGTTCGGATGTGGAGACAGATTTTGCTTTTGCTGTTTAACTATTCTTGACCAGACATCCAAAAATTGATTGGTTACAATACAAGCTTCACCCGAACATGATTCCTTCAGCTGACAAAATGAATTCCTCCCGCAATGTTGACACTTCAGAAAGCCTTTTTGACATGAACTATTTCTCTTGGAATGTCCGTTGCACTTTGATTGCTGCTGGTTTTCTTTTCTATTCTGTAGTCTTCACTTTTTCCCATGTGTTATGCTTTGTACTGTCTGTGACCTACTGTTCTTTGCCAGCAAAGGAGAAGGTCTTCTGGAATCTCGCTGCCACTCGTGGTGCTTTTGGAATCCAGAGCATAGTTGCAGGTCTTTTGGCTCTCCTTAAAGATCCAGTCTTGCACGCTGATAAAATACTAGCTCAACAGAACTGGTGTTGGTTCAGTATATCAACAGCAGTTGGCTTCTTTGTGTTCGAGAATGCAGCTCTTCATGGGTCCAATGTAGTTTTCAAAACATTTGATGTGGCCCTGGCTGTCCATCACTTTTTTGCCTTTGCTGGTTTTGCCAGTGCTTTGATATGGGATAATGTAGGCCACTATTTACCTATGGTGACACTGTTGTTGGAGATGAGCACTCCATTCACTTGCATTTCTTGGATGCTGTTGAAGGTAAGAACATTAATTTTGCTCTAATATTTTTTATGTTAATAAACTTGTGAAAAACAAACATGGGAACAAAATAAATAGGATCATATTAGAGTGTCCAGGCTGCAGTATCACTGAGTTTTTCTTGTGGTGAGCTGAAGACAGTGATTCCTAATAGCTCAGTAGTTCCACCAACAGAAACATAGTGGTTCTATAGCTGTTTCTGAAGTGCAAATGTACATGCCACTGCCTTACAGCACATTTAGGAATAGTGCCATTGTTTTCAGAAAAATATGTAGTCTACTGATTATTCAAAGTTTTTTTTGCTCTCGAAAATTGAATTATCTAATTTGAATCCAGCAAAGTGGGAATTTAATAATGCAAAAAAATTAAATGAATGGATAATTTGAATTAAGACAAATAGATTGTACTATAGCATCCCTAATTCCATCCATACTTATGGAGCGCTGCTAAATGAAAATATCTTACAACAATATAAGAATTTTTTGGCTTGTGTGCTCTACAAAATGCTTTTCAGTTTAAACATGTTGCTACTTTTACAAAGTGTATTCATGTGGAATACTGATGAGACTCCAGTAAATGAAATCTACTTTCATTTATATAATAAAACTAAGTGAATCAATAATGATAGAAAAGGGGGGGGGGAAATTACAAATATTGTGAAATCTGCTTTCAGACCAGAAAAGGAAATAAACAGGTACAACATCTGACAGAGTAAAAAGAAATTACCATTTCAGGGCGAGATCTTTCACTAGGATTCTACTCAAAATATTGCTGTGTTAACGGTCTTGATTGTTCAATAATTGTATTTAATAGTGCACATGTGCGCACAGCAAGGTACCATGTGATGGGGTGTAACGGGTTTGCTTCTGGCTTCTGAAGAAGCTGTCTCATGTTGGAATACAGTTCACAGTTGCCAGCATTATCTTCAAATAGCTTGCTCAAACAGCCATTCTTCATGTATGTCAACAGGATGTTTGACCACAGAGGCATCACACCTGACTTCAATGAAGTCCACACATCCGCAATTCTGGAAGGGTTCACTGGGTAACAACCGAGGATGGGAACCCCAATTGATTATTTTCCTGGACTCTGTGGTTCAGATACTCATCTTCTTAAACAGCTGCGCTATTGGGAATCAGCAATTCTGTTATTTTTTAACTAAAAGATTCCTTGTTGAAATACTTCAATTCTTATGCAAAATGTAGTCCCAAACCTGTGTTTCTCGGTCTGCTTGGTCAAAAAACAGGTGTAGCTCAAGACAAGAAACCTATCAATACAGTTCTTAGGCTTCACAAAATGGGATTACAGTTAATTGTTACATTAGAGCCCTGAGATATGGCGGGGGGGTAATTTTAATCCCCAAGAACGGGCGGGTGGGAGGTTAAAATAACATCTTTTTAGAATGGGACTGCATCCCGGCTCCAACGCGCCCACTTCTGGGTTTAACCCAGGCAGGTTTGGATGCGCCCAACAACAGACACCAGGAAGTCCTGCCCCCACTTAAAGCTGGCAGGACGATAGTTAAAGGGACAGTGTACCTCATTGAAATACTTGAGGTGCTTAATTCTGTGTATTGGAAAACTTAAATGAATTTAATCATACCTGTTTGGGATTCCCATTGCTTCCAATTCATGTCAGGTCAAAGTAGGCAGGAAGGGCCAGATCCATGAGGTGAGTGCCTTTATTGCACTGCTTGTGGGCCCGGAGGAGCAGGAGTGCTTCATCCAGGCCCAACAAGTTCACCTGGCCAACAAGACTCCTGCGATCGGCCGAACATCCCCCCCCCCCCCAACCCAGATGGTGGCCCCCAACCTACATCCAACTCTTAACCCAAACTCTGAATTCGTCTTCCGATCTCTAACCTCTTCGAGCGACCTCTGATCTCTGCCCAGCATCAGCCCCCACCCCCGATCTCCTCCTGACATCAGAATCCCCTCCCTACACCTCCTGGCCTACGATCTTCTCCTCGCCACTCTTTCCCCCCCCCCCCCCCCCCTCTCTGATCCTGTCAATCAGGCTGGCTGCTGGGCACAAAGCCTGAAAGTGAAATTTGTTGACCTCATTAAGGCCGTGATCGCAGATTGCAATCCACCAACTTACCTTCCGGGTTTTGCACCTGAAAATCTTCCTTCCGGCTCAAGATCAAAATCATGCCCATGAGTTTTGTTGGGAAGGTACACCTCTGAGCACTGAAACATGACAGCACTGAGACACCTTTCTAAACAACTGGGATATCCTATCTACACACAGCAAATAACACTTTGTGTACAGTGACTACCTTTATGTAGGCATATGCGGCAGTCATTTTGCACTGACAATGTCCTACAAGCAGGAATGAGATGAATAACTAATTATGTTTTTTTGGAGTTATTGGTTGAAGGAAATTGGTTGCCCAGGAGAATGCTCTCCTTTTCATCTTGGAAGGGTTCCAGAAAAGTTGAGCTCCTGAGGACAGACCAGCAATCGTTGCCCTGTTGTATGACTTCATGGCTGGTGATTTGCTGCCACTTCAGCTCATCTATGCAAGCAAGATAGATATCTGCCATTAAAACTACAGGTTTCCTGACAGTTGGTGCGTTGCAGAATCATTTGAGCAATGTGACTGATACACAAGTATCGGATCTGTTCCATGCAAATAAAAAGCAAAAACTGATCAGTCAGCCCTAACAATTTTAATGCCTTTGTTAAAGTGCAGTGCTGTCCAAAAACTGGTATTCTAGACTGGAAATTAATCTACACTAAAACTGCATGCAAAATGGATAGTCACCATCTATAATAACATGAAAACCAGTTATGATTTTGGTAACAGCTGTGGCTCAGTTGGTAGCACTCTCGCCTCCCACTCCAGAGACTTGAACACAAAATCCAGGCTTATATTCAGTGCAGTACTGAGGGAGCTGCACTGTCAGAGATGCTGTCTTTCGGATGAGACGTTAAACCGAGGCCCTGTCTGCCCCCTCAGGTGGATGTAAAAGTTCCCATGGCACTATTTTGAAGAAGAGCAGAGGAGTTATCCCCGGTGTCCTGGCCATTATCATGTTGCTGTTTGTGGGAGCTTGCTGTGCATAAATTGGCTGCCGTGTTTTCTACATTACAATAGTAATTACACTTCAAAAGTACTTCATTGATTGTAAAGTGCTTTGGGATGCCCTGAGGTCATGAAAGGAGGCTATATAAATGCAAGTCAGTATTTATTTTCTATAAAGAGATTTCAGATGGCAGATATTAAGTTCTAGCACACTATTTTATGCTGCTGCTAAAGTACTTTGTATTAAAGTAATATCACTGTGTGTGTGTACAGTACAATATCCACTTTAGTAATGCTATTGATTAATGTTACTAATTCAGTCATATTTGTGGTTTGGAATACCACAAGGCCTGGTAGTACTGAATTTTGCTGGTCTTTCTGTAAGTTTATTGAATGTATTACGTTGATTTGTTGAAATGCTCACTTCTTGTGCGAAAATGGCTAATGTGAAAATGACCATTGAAACCTACACAAAAATGATCCATTTGACAGTAACTGCCATAGAGTAGAGCTTAGATTAATTTGTAACTAATATGTTGTGTGCTTAGAGTTCTAGTTTGTGTAACAAAGTATGATATTTCTCTGGACTTCACCATGAGATTTAACTCTGGAAAGGAGTGCTGTATTTTTACTATGTCTAAAGATCACAGTACAACTTGAGGGAGAGAGGACAAATTTTGAGTTTGCCCACAATGTGTCTAATTGTTTCTTCCTTCCCCAGGCTGGATTTTCACATACCCTGCTCTGGAAATTGAACCAGTGGCTCATGATCCACATGTTTCACTGTCGTATGATCCTCACCTACCACATTTGGTGGGTGTGCTGGCAGAATTTGGAAAGGCTGGAACTGTGTGTACCAGTCCCACAAGCAATATTGTTCTTTTCTGGACTTTTCCTCCTGACCTTCATAATCAACCCTTATTGGACACACAAGAAGACAATGCAGCTTTTTAACCCAGTTGACTGGAACTTTGCAAAGGAAACCAGCAGGAGGACAAATGATGAAACAAACATGATTTTAAAGAAAACAACATGACATGAATTATACAACTGTAATATGGGGGAAAAATTAAACTTCAAAATTGCAAAATGACGCTTTTAACATGTTAAACTGTACAAATCTACTCGTGAAGTTAATTGCTATGTTTTCCAGGTTTTTGAGTTTGATATTTAACGTGTGTATGTGTGTTAATTATCTCCCATCAAAAAAGGATCTCCTTATACAAGTAAGATTGTGCAATAAGTGTTACACAGACTAAATGCAGATGGAACAAGAAAGGGTCTTAGCAAATTTTGGCATTGGCGAGACATTGGCTTAAGCGACAACATGAAATGTTTAGATGCTAAATTTGGAACACACATCTGACATCTCATTCTTGAGAATTTAGTTAACAATAGATTTTTGTCACCAAAGTAAGTAAAGACTTTGAAAGTGCAATGTTTTTTTTCTAAAAATTAGTCATAAGATAATTAATCTTCATAACTGAAGAAGTGAATATCTGAACAATTTAAACAAGTATTTCAATAGGTTTTGGGGTAAATGATTACTTTGAGTTTGCCATTGGAACCTTTCAGGACGACTAGTTATTTATTTTCTACATGAGGAAGTTTGACTTATAATATGAGATACATTATAGTCACACTAATCATGCATATATACACTCCACAAAGATTGAATCAGTAATACTTTGCTCTGTTCATGGAATGAAAGATTCTGCATTGGCTTTTAGGATATCTTCATGACTTACATTTCAGTATTTTTGTTTTGCTATAACTGTTGTAGGACAGGTGAACCTGTATTTTACATTCTTAATATTGCTGCATTCACACAAATACAGTATATGGCCTGTAATTTAATCCTAATAAGTGTTCAGAAATCTGTTAAAGTATTAAATTTGTGTAAATAATTGACATTTTTGTGATATTAATCCATATGAAACCTGTTTCTATATATTACTGGGTGCAAAATCCAACAACAAGAATTACACAAGCTTTGGCAATGAAAGTGCAAATCAACCAGTTTTTATTTAACAACCATGGACATTTTTGTTTTATTTCAGAGATATTATCCTTTTATCTCTTCTATACATATTGCAACTTGTCAGCTTTCCAAAATGTTACTTTGCCATGGTTATGCATTTCCATTGCCATCTTGGATCTTTAATTTGCTTCCTATCTGATATTCAGGACTCTTTGACTTAGAAAAGCAATGGGACCAGGATTTTTTGCAATACAAGTGCTATAGAGTATAACTTCATGATGTTCTTCAGTGTGCTGCTGATGGCTCTGTTACTTTAGAAAATACTACATCACTTGTGTATCAACAATATATGTTATGTCCCATGGCATTGCTCATGGGTGGTCTGAAGTGTTTTCGTGATATTGCGCTGCTAAAAAAAACTCTTGTCCCTTTTAAGACCGCTAAGTAGGTAAACAGTGATAATTGTAGTTATTTATAAATTTGTGGCTCCAGGTCAGAAGAAACTATTATGATGTGACTGATTTTTTTTAAAAGGTTGTTTTGTATTTGTAACAGTGACACAATGTAATGTTTGGGTTGCTAAGTCTACAGTGAGATGGATACATATTTTACTCAAGAATTGTGTTTAGCAAAACTGTGGCACTGCTCACAGTAAGTTTGGGGATGCACTGTTTTTGGGTACAAGGACTGTTTTGTTTTGGGACTCGACCATTTTGGCACGGAAACGACTTGGGAATGACTTATATTGAAATTATTGGTTTTTAATTTAATAGTCCACAAAGGGTTAAAATCAAGCATGTTTAGCTAGAGCTGGAGACAAAAAGAGGCGTGTAACCAGACCAAACAAACTTTCCTACTGTTTTCCATGACTGGGGGTAAGAGATAATTTGTTGTTTGAGACTTTCAGCAGTCGTTCATACCTGAGGATGGGAAAGGCTGAAGTCTTGCCTACCCAGCATGAGATAATCCGGTTAGAATCCACTGTCGAATGGACAGTAGCTGGTGTAATTGGAAAACCCTCTGGCTAACCCCTGCATGGGGAAGAAGTATGGAGCGACAGCCTCTTCACTTGCTGTGCTGAAAAGTGAAAAATGTGTGAGCAGGTCAGTTTGGAGGAGAAAAAAAGCTACTGAGACAGGAAAGAGGTAAGTCTCTGGAGAAAGCTGGCCTAAGCTTAAGATAGCTGGCCAAGTTCCGAAGGAAAAGACTGTCCCAAAAAATGATATTTTTTTTTCTAGCTTGCTAAAAGTTTTAGTGTGATGAATTTTAATTGTTTTTATTTACGAGAAGGGACTAAAGTTGCGCTGTATTGAGATGAGATTGGCTATAACTGTTGCTCTATGTGATCACTTACTGACTGTAAAATAAAACAGCTTAACCATTCATATTTGGCCTCATCTCACTCGTTTATTAATCCTTCTCCTTGCCGAAAGTTAGGAGAAACGCACATGAAGGCACGTGTGAAGAACATTATAGCCAGTTCAGATCACAGGGGAGTCTTACTGTTACATTTCCAGGTTATGTTATCGTATAATTAGATATTGGGCAGTACGGGCAAACTCTTGAACATGAAACAGGGGTTCTGTTGACAGGAGTATCCAGCACTGCTGAAGCTAAGGCAGACCCAAAATTTGGAACCTTGACATTTTACCATGTAAAACCCCATGGGGCCAAAGATCTGCAACCCTTTCAGCACACCTCCACTGTAACTTTGGTGTGAGTCCAGGAAATAGGTCAAAAATTAGGCCAGGACCTGGCATGTCACAGCCTTCCCAGTAAAGGTACAAAGTAATGAACAAGCTGCTGATATTGTGGCTCTGGTATTTTCTGTTGCTGGAGAATTCATACATTCCAAATGACTTCCCTAAGTTTATGCTGTTTTGTCAAGTGTGTCACAAGTTTGCAGTTGATAGTATGCAATATCTGAAGTGTTATGGACAGGAGGTGAATTAAAGTGTAATGCCTTCATACTGTTAGTGAATTGCATGTGGCACTGCTCACAGTAAACCAGAGCATATGCTGCTTTATAAGAATAGAAACATTTTTAATGACATAGACACACAATAGTCTATGTAAAACGATATATTCAACTGCTACTAAAGATGTATGTTCCTTTAAGGCCACTACTCAAATGTTCTAAATAGGTAAACCCAGGTGGTTATTGCTGCTTGTAAATTTCTGACATACGGTTAAATGAAAGGTAATTTCATAATGATTTTTTAACAGGCCAGGAATCTACAGTCACCTAAATTTGCCTATTCAGACTACTTCAGTTGTGGTCTCAAAAAGGTCAGGTTAGCAGCTAAATGATTGAACTCACCTAGTGTTTGCCTTTCAAAGATGAATTGCTGTTCAGGTTAGTAGCTAATTGATATGCAAACATGGGGTGAGTTCATTTAAAGATGAATTGCTGTTCGAGCTGGAGATCTGAGCACTAGCTTTGTTTTTGGATTAGGAGTTTGTAGATATTAGGAGTTCGTAGATATTATGGCTTCAGTACATCTTGTTCTTGGAGAGTTATTCCTGTACAAATAACTCTTTGTAAAACAGAGATATGACACATATCTACATTAGAGAGTGTTGATGCCTGTAGGCTGATGGACAGTGAGTGTGCGTGGATCTCTCATGGAATTGCTCATGGTGAGTCAGAGGATTCACTTTAGTGAAATGGGGGTGTTATTTCCTTGTTTTGATATTTTGAGATCCTTGCCTCTAGAACAATAAGTACTTGGCTGCTACAATAAAACTTATTTTTACTTTCAACCAGTGCAATTCTATCAAGTTTTTTTCCATCTCTTGGAAAACTGCATCCACTGTCTTGCTGATAATCGTAAACATTTCTATAACTTACCACCAAAAACATTTACCTCTTAAAAGTTTCAAAGTTTTTTTTATCAATTAAAACCATGATAAATTGGTTTACATTATCAGAATAGTAAAAATTTTTAATAAATAATGTTTTAAAAAATTCTTCATCTAGCTTTCCTTCACAATTTGGAAAAACAACCAAGCAGATACAGTGAAGGAACATTCTCCCAGTTGGGCTGACAAAATCCTGTTGTTACGCCCTGGGAAATTGGGCCCATTGCACATGCTCAGATTGGGGGATCTCATGTCCAGATTTTTTGAGAGGCTGAAACCTTCAAGTACAAACATTAATGAAGGCACTCAAAGATACTGATAACATCATAGTTAAGTTTAATCAAATTAATGTGAAATTTAATGTTTTAATTATGTTAGAAACTTTATTTTAAATCTGTAAATGATTGCTGACGGGGGAAGCATAGCAGATGAAAAGTTTTGCAAAAAGTGGATGTGAGTGATTTGATTGGTTCACTTCTTGCTAAGAAATTTGCATATGATTGAATTACAATTAATAAATTCAAATCACAAATGTGTATATCACCCAAACAAATGCAAGGCATTCGAATACATTTCTAAATTGTTCAGTTTAAATGTGATTATGATTAAGTCTCACATATTACAATAAATCTGAGGTGTGCTGTATACAATTTGTTTTAATACATTGCTTTCAGATGTCCCATGGCATTGCCAATGGTGAGTTGAAAGATGTACTGTTTCATAATCAGCCATTATGCCATGTAGCCCACAACGTAATATTAAGACCACTGATTTACAGTGCATAACTGAACACATTCTAATTAGATGGAAATCTGGGAATTTTACCAGTATTTTCTGGATTGAAAGCCACACTTCATGTTTTTCCACACAAATTGTAAATAAGCAGCCTTCATAATTATTATGTTTCTTTACTTGTACTTAATTTTTTTTATCTTACCTTTTTTTAAAGTCCAAGATTGTAGGCAGATGTATTGGGGTTGGACTTGGAGTTAGAGTTTGGCTGGGATCCTGGAAATGTGCACTGTGGTGGGGGGGGGGGTCTGGAGTTTAGCAGGATGGTGGCGTCCTGGGATTTGGGTGCACTGAACAGGGAGCACAATGCAGCGGGAATCTGGGAGTTAGCAACATGGGGGTAGGGTCCTGGTGACACTGTGTATCGTGAACCTGACATAAGGAGGCTTGGAATGTGGGTTCAGATCACTGGGAGTCTTGGGGCCCTGGGGGTGTCCTGGAATCTAGTAGCACTGGGGCGGGAGTTGGGGTGTGGTAGTAATGGGACATGGGTGCTGGAGATTGGCAACCAATACGTGAACATAGAGGGAGACCTTAGATTATGTGCAAAGAGCTAAGCATGGCAAGGAAGATTCTTAGGTAGGGGCTGATATGAAGAAACAACCAGTCTAAAAACAGGGTCGATCCTGAGACAAATGTCAGGCTGGAGGCAGTACTACAGCAAAGTCTGGTTTGAGAACCAGCAGTGGAGTGAAGGGCAGGGGTTAAAACCCCTTGAACATTGTGAGTTTAAAACCTGCTGGACTTTTGGACATTACATTTGAAGGAAGAGGTTAACTTGCCCCATTGGGTATTACATTTGCCCCTTTGAACAGTATAAATTTAAAACTGCAAAGTGCAGCAACTTCAACAAGCTTCGGTTTTCAATAACAACAGATAAGAACAAAAACAACAATGTAAACACGACTTAGGTTCTCACAACAACTTTGGTTCTCAAAACAATTAACTTGGAAAAACAGTGCTGAGATAACCAGAAATCCTTGGGAAAGATAACTGCACCTAGGTTTATACAGATAAGAAGATGTACTGTTTTATAACCAGTTATTATGCCATGTAACATGGTGAAGAGGCTGCACCTAGGTTCACACCCACTTGGCAATAATCATACACAGATGGGACATCGTGACAGCTTCTTTACTGCAGTCAGAGGAGCTGGAAGAAGCTTCACCCAGAGGATGTCCAACAAGAAGAAGCAGCTCAAGAGCCATGAAGAGTTGATCACTCTTGTTGCCTCGATGCTGATATCCTTGGTTTTTAAGGCTTTTTTGCTTGATTTGGTTGCTGCTTGTGTGAACTGATTAAATAATCACATTGCGACTGTATAAGTGTATAATGGTTAGAGTACGGTTGTATGTCTTGCTTGATTTACTTCATGCTTGTGTGTACTTTTCAAATTATTGAATAATCACATTGATTAATGAACCTACTGGATATGTGCAACTTTCTTTGACTATTGTCCAGCTTCTCGAATCACTGCAAAATCAGGTTTTCCCTACAGGAGTAAATGTTCAGCTTGGGGCACCAATTTTGGGCTAGCAACCACTGTCACTGAAGCTAAACGTGGTATGGTTCAGTGGAAATTGAGTTAGCAACTGCCATGGCACATGGAAGGTTGAGTTCTCTGTCAACTCCAAATTTTACATAATCACCAGTGGTGCTGCCCTACTGACCCTCCAGTCACTGCCTGCCATAACTTTGAACAGGAGTTAAAATAATAGCTGTAAGATAAATGTTGCACGGTATGTTCCGAGGACAGTAGTCCAGCTGTATAGCTGAATGGCAAACTTGACTGTACATCAAATGTCACCTGACATCATATAGAGCCTTTTCTTGCCATTATTGGTCCTCCTTCGTCAAGTCCATTGGTAGTGGAGCACAGAATCTAATCCTCGTAGTATGCCAAATACTTCCAAGTTTCTAGTAAAATATGTAGCAGCTCATCTTTAACTGAAGACTGTGGGTCAAACACCGCAGCCTTTACCTCAACACTAGTTCTGTATGAAGGCTAGCAATATGGTCGACTCCCAAGTTATGAGATCATCTGCCGGCAGCAACTATCCCTAGTTGCTTTTCTGGACATTTGCGCTGAAAATAAAATTGCAGTCATCGGGATGTGTGGGACATGGGCAGAAAATGTGTGCTAACCAGTACTCCCAATATTACTATTCCATAATCCTCCATTACTAACAGCCACAGGCTTAAAAACAGACAGTAATTTCTAAACTCAGAGGGAGTCATTTTCCAAGCAGATGCCGTCAGAGGAGATTGTCGTTGCCATCTGCATATTCCTGAAAATTGCGAGGAGTGCAAACAAAATAATCTCATTTAGTTTTTTAACTTTTCTTCCCAATTTTACTTTGGAAAGGAAATGGATCCATCAACTGTTCGACAAGGCTGTTTCATCCCTCACGCCCAGCTAGGGCTCCCATGTGCTGATGTAAAAATGCTCCAGAAGTTCATTTAAATTAGTGATATAATTGGAATAGTGTGAATGGAATAGCTAACACAGTGCCTCAAGTCACAGTGGAGCACAGTGTGTTGGTACCAGCACATTTTAAAGAATAGAATTTGTCCCCAGCTAGCCTGGTGCCATGATGGATAACTGCACCTGGTGCTTGGTGGATACCCAACTTATTATTTCCAACTCAAATTCATTAAATGTTGTTCTAGACCTTTTAAAAAAAAAGCAGCAAAATATTCTGTAGCCTCTGAAAAATGCAGTTGCAGTTCCTGCATAATAGAATTTGAGATGGCTGAATTATAATTGATTGAGAGAAGCTCCCTAGATAGCAATTTTACAAATCTTGCCTCTTGATATGATCAACATCCAGCACATGTTTTTTTTTTTATGAACTCTAAACTTAATGATCAAAGCAAGATTATACTGGGCCATCATCTGAAATTTTAATTAATTTCTGATGTCCATTTTCTTAGAAAATGATTTATCTGTTTGGTTGACAAATTGTGAGGCATTTGGATTCATGATCTCCATGCATCTTCCAAGCTTGTCTCCTCAACCAGGAATGGTAAGCTGTGAAGCAAGCTGAGAAACAGATCAGGATTTATTGAGAAAGTGATAACAGTTTCGATTGCCACTTGCAGTAGGAAGGTGATTAAAGTACAATAGTACTGAGGAATATCGACCCATTCTACTCTGGTGTGATTGGTGCTGGGAGCACAGGCATGTAGGAACATGGGCTGCAGAAGCAAGAGTAGGCCTTTCAGCCCCTTGAGCCTATTCCACCATTCAATTAGGTCATGGCCGATCTGTACCTTAACTCCAAATCCCTTGACAACCTTTACCTAACCAAAATCGATTGATCTCAGTTTTGAAAACTTCAATTGACCCGGCACCCACAGCCTTTTGAGGAAGCGAGTTCCAGATTTCTTTTCATAGAAATCATAGAAAATTTACGGCACAGAAGGAGGCCATTTGGCCCGTCGTGTCCGCGCTGGCTGGGAAACGAGCCACCCAGCCTAATCCCCACTTTCCCGCATTTGGTCCGTAGTCCTGCAGGTCACGGCTCTTCAGGTGCACATCCAGGTATTTTTTACATGAGTTGAGGGTTTCTGCCTCTACCACCCTCTCAGGCAGAGAGTTCCAGACTCCCACCACCCTCTGGGTGAAAATTTTTTTCCTAATTTCCGTTCTAATCCTTCCACCAATCACTTTAAATCTATGCCCCCTGGTTATTGACCCCTCCGTTAAGGGAAATAGGTCCTTCCTATCCCTCTATCTAGGCCCCTCATAATTTTGTACATCTCAATTAAATCGCCCCTCGGCCTCCTCTGTTCCAAGGAAAACAGCCCCAGCCTATCCAATCTTTCCTCATAGCTAAAATTCTCCAGTCCTGGCAACATCCTCGTAAATCTCCTCTGCACCCTCTCTAGTGCAATTACATCCTTCAAGTAATGTGGTGACCAGAACTGTGCGCAGTACTCAAGCTGTGGCCTAATTAGTGTCTTATATAGTTCCAGCATAACCTCCCTGCTCTTATATTCTATGCCTCGGCTAATAAAGGAAAGCATTCCATATGCCTTCTTAACCACCTTATCTACCTTCAGGGATCTGTGGACATGCACTCCAAGGTCCCTCACTTCCTCTACACCTTTCAGTATCCTCCCATTTATTGTGTATTCCCTTGCCTTGTTTGCTCTCCCCAAATGCATTACCTCACACTTCTCCGGATTGAATTCCACTTCCCACTTTTCTGCCCATCTGACCAGTCCACTGATATCTTCCTGCAGTCTATAGCTTTCCTCCTCACTATCAACCACACGGCCTAACCTTGTGTCATCTGCAAATTTCTTAATCATGCCCCCTACGTTTAAGTCCAAATTGTTAATGTATACCACAAAAAGCAAAGGACCTAGTACTGAGCCCTGCGGCACCCCACTGGAAACAGCCTTCCAGTCGCAAAAACATCTGTCGACCATTACCCTTTCATTTCTGCTACTGAGCCAATTTTGGATCCTATGGGCCTTTACTTTTTTGACCGATCTGCCATGTGGGACCTTGTCAAAAGCCTTGCTAAAATCCATGTAGACTACATCAATAGCGTTACCCTCATCGATCCTCCTTGTCACCTCCTCGAAAAATTCAATTAAGTTAGTCAGGCACGACCTCTCCTTAACAAATCCGTGCTGACTGTTTTTGATTAGTCCGTGCCTTTCTAAGTGAAAGTTTATCCTGTCCCTCAGAATTGATTCCAATAATTTGCCCACCACCGAGGTTAGGCTGACTGGCCTATAATTACTCGGTCTATCCTTCACTCCCTTTTTAAACAACGGTACAACGTTAGCAGTCCTCCAATCCTCCGGCACTATGCCTGTATCCAGTGAAGTTTGGAAAATGATTGTTAAAGCCTCCGCTATTTCCTCCCTGGTTTCTTTTAACAGGCTGGGATACATTTCATCCGGCCCTGGTGATTCATCCATTTTCAAAGATGCAAATCCTCATAATACTTTCTCTCTCACTATGATTATTCCATCCAATATTTCACACTCCTCCTCCTTAACTTCAATCCCTGTATCATCCCTCTCCTTTGTGAAGACAGATGCAAAGTATTCATTAAGAACCATACCCACATCTTCCGCCTCCACATATAGTTTACCTTTTTGGTCTCTAATAGGCCCTACTCTTTCCTTAGTTATCCTCTTGCTCTTAATGTATTTATAAGACATCTTTGGGTTTTCTTTGATTTTACCTGCTAATATTTTTTCATTTCCACTACCCTTTGTGTAAAAAAGTGCTTCTTGATTTCACTCCTAAATGGCCTAACTCTAAAGATTATGCACTCTTCTAGATTTCCCCACTAGAGGAAATAATTTCTCTGTATCTACCCTATCAAATCCCTTTATCATTTTAAATACCTTGATTAGATCACCCCTCAAACTTCTAACCATAAGGGAATACAAACCAAGTTTATGCAACCTGTCCTGATAATTTAACTTTTTAAGCCCTGGTATCATTCCTAAACGTAGTATTCCAGATGGGGTCTGACTAAGGCTCTGCACAACTGAAGCATCACTTCCTCACTTTTGAATTACAATACTCTTAAGATAAAGGCCAACATTCCATAATGATTTCTTTTTGTACCTGTGCACTAGCTTTTAATGATTTGTGTACATGGACACCATAATCCCTTTGCTCCTCCACAGCTCCTAGTTTCTCACCATTAAGAAAATATTCCCATTTGTCCTTCTCAGATCCAAAGTGGATGATATCACACTTCCCCACATTGAACTCCATCTACCATAATTTTGCCCATTCATTTAGTCAGCTTATGTCCCTTTCTAGCTTCCTGATCCCATCCACACAACTTACTGTGCCTCCTAACTTAGTGTCATCTGCAAACTTGGATATACAACACTTTATTCCTTCATCCAAGTCATTAATAAATATACATGGTGAAAAGCTGAGGCCCCAGAACAGACCCCTGGGGAACACCACTTGTTACTTACTACCAATCAGAGAATGAACCCTTTATCCCTACTCTCTGTCTCCTACCTCCCAACCAATTACCGCCCCAAGTCACAAGGTTACGTTCAATTCCGATGATGACTCCACGTGATCACTATTTGCTCTTATAATCACAGATCAGCCCTCATTTTGCAGACTTGTAGTGTATTTTGCTGAGATTCGGTGCTATTTGTGGGATTAGTATTCAAATGCACTTGCACTGTTTATATACTACTGTTGAATACAAAGTTGGATGCTGTGATAGAAGACCAGGGCTTTCTATGGGAGGATGAGCCAAATAGGCCTAATCAGAGTGTTATTGCCCCATGCTACTCTATGAAGTGTTTGGTTATGCACCTGTTTCAGGAATATAACTAAAACTGAAATCATTTACACAGTGGCAGAGACGAGGGAGATCCATTCGCATGTATTTACATTTGTACTGTTTGAGTAATGATTTAATGGGCAATAACTTATAAGTGCTTTTGGCTGTCACATCTACTGATGCATCAGTGTCAACAGAATTTTCACTGAATGTCCTGATAGCAGGACTGTTCTGTGGGCATGAAGTATGGCATATTTTGAGCTTAAAAGGAACAAAAAAGGTTGTGACAGAGAGAATGAGTCAAATCATTTCACCCACCAGGTGGCACTCAAACGTCAGAGACACACACGCACACCTCCCACACACAATTGCAATTTCAAACGTGGCATATACTTACTGTGTTTAACAGCACTTGTGCATAGATAGGCAATTACTTTGTTAAATTAGTAGCTTTGATGGATAGGGTTCAGGGTCAGATTCTCATTCAGAGTCCTGTCCTGAAGAACAATTCAAGACCCATCACCTTATTACAAGTGTTTTAAAACATATATGTACATTATTTTAATTTATAAAAACCTTGGATCAAGTATTTGTCTATCACACTTCAAAGTGTCAAAAGCATATTAAAAAGAGAAAAAGTCATAAGATTATAGATAAATACAGCAATGAATGGACATTCTACCGATTAATTTATCCTAACCACTTTACAGTCCTCCATCGTGGCGTCCAACTGTTTCTTAAATGATTCCAGGGTTTTCGTCTACAGTACCTTACCTAGAAATACATTTCATATGTTGATCAGTTTTTGCATGAAGAACAACTCCCTGACATCAATCCTAAATTTACCAGGATAGATTTTCGTTTTTATTGCATGGGTTTTAAGCATCATTTGGGTGGAGCGCAAAGAAGAAAATCAGGTGGGGAGGTTTGTATACACTTCATGGAGCCTGCCTAAGTTTCCTTCCACCTAATTTAATGAAAGGAAAATCAGGCGGGCTCTGTTAGATGTAGAACACACCCCGTCCAATTTTCATCTCTGGGCTCTGCCCAGTTGATGCCCAGGTGAGAATGACAAAACTCAATCAAACCATTTACTAGTTTGAACCTGTCCTTCTGTCATTATTTAGTTTGAAGCAGTGTTGCAGATCTAGTTTTTCTATATTATTTACTTATTACATGTACCACTGTTAGGTTCAGTTCTTAGTCATCTCTTTTCAAGGTTGAAGAGCCCGATTCTCCAATTGTTCCTCGTAACTCAATGCTCTGGTACCAAGGATCCATTTTGTGGCTTTTTGAGCCACCTATGGTACTTAACATCTCAGTGACCAGAACGGAAAGCTGTACCCAAGGTGTAATTTGACCAAAGCACCATACAATTTGAACATGACCTCTTCTGACTTGTACTCTACAATTTGGGTGATATATTTCAGCATTCTAACATAATTTGCTTTGCTGATAGCTGTCCCATGGTGATTGGACTTGTTGGGTGGAAAGTCTACTAAACCCCACTGATCTCTTTTAACTTCCTGTTTAGCTATTTTGATACCATTCATGGAGTACATTTTTTCTTCCCATTTGTAGTCATTCCATGCTCATTTCTTCTGATTTGGAGCCAGGAATTTACGAGTACCTTCAAACTTCCCTCTCCAAAGTAAATAGTCTTTAAATAACCTCAGGATGTGCCTATTTACAGCAACCAAACTTTGTGGCCTTAAAGGGACAAGTAGTGTTAAACACAGATCCATATTAGGAGCAGAATAATATGTTATGTGTTACATGGTATATAATGCTTAAGTCATAAAACAGTATCTTACAACTGACTGACTGACCAACAACATGGGATCTGATAGTTTTAGAATAGTTGAGGCTAATGCAATCATTAAAACTTTATTGTGATTTCCTTATCCACATGGAGATTTCCCCAGTATCTTCCAATTTAATATTGTTTATCTATGGGGTTATTAATAGGCACTCTTTTAAACAGAAGAGTCATAGCAATTGGATATGAGACAAAACTATGCAATATATGTTTATTATTTAATGTTATTTCCTTGTTGAAAAAACCTGGTAATACTATTTGTGATGTTGAAGGTGCACAGTATGTGATATTATTTTCCGATCTGCACTATTTTAACACTGGCAGTAACGCATTACCAATGGCATAAAAAGTTTCTGATTAGAAAATCCAGACTCCCATTTTCGAATGTAATTAAAATTTTATCAGACTATCATCTACATCACACTGCCTTTACCTTTGAATAAAAACAAAAATTGAAAAGAACCTTTTTAAAAGCACTATAGACTATCTATTATAAAATTTCTTGTGTCTGTGTGTGCATCAAGTCAGTCACCTGTTAATTTCCTTCTTCACTGCTTAATAAGTGTCTTCTTCCTCATTTGTAAAATCTCTGTTTTTCTTATTTATAACTTGTTAACGTTCTACTTGCATTATTCACCATATTATGCTAAATCTTTTTCCAAGTTTCAATTTGCTCCCCATATTCTACCAAAAAAATTCTACCTTTTATTTTCCAGGGAAAAAAAAATCTGAGATATAGCTACCATGACAGTCCCTCGCCCACCCCATTATATACTCCTAAAAATAAAAAAAAGAAAGACTTGCATTTGTATAGCGCCTTTCATGATCTCAGGACATCCCAAAGCACTTTATATCCAATTAAGTACTTTTGAACTGTAGTCACTGTTGTAATGTAGGAAACACGGCAGCCAATTTGTGCAGAGCAAGGTCCCATAAACAGCAATGTGATAATGACTGGATAATCTCTTTTAGCGATGTTGATTGAGGGATAAATATTGGCCAGGAACCGGGGACAACTCCCCTGCTCTTCTTCAAAACAGTGCCATGGGATCTTTTACATCCACCTAAGATTTACACAAAGTTACCCATAAATAGTAATCAAGAATTTCCCCCTCCCTACCCAATGTTATCCAACGGCTGGGATCACAACACTGTGCAAAGGATCACGCTTCTTTCATCATGAGTATTTGTGTTCCCTGCCAGTATAAGTACCACATTAGCGACTCCGACTTGCTTCCTCATTTTCTCTGACCCATTCCCTCCCATTCTCCACACAACATCAGCTGCCTCGACCAGTTTTTCCTATTCTTGGGGCTGCTTCAGCCATCCATCCCATATCCCAGTTCCACAATCTTCGCACATGGTAGTTTGAATGCTGGAAACAAGGGGCTGCAACGAAAAGGGAGAGAGATTCTGTTGTGAGGGTGAAGAAAGAGAATCTGTTTGTGGGGGGGGGGTGCGCGGGGGGAGGATTCTGTTGAAAGGGAGGAGGGAGACAGAGAGAGACCCTGTTAATGCAACTCTGGTTCTGTTAGGAACAGAGGGATAGTTACTGACTCTCCCTATTTGGAAGTGCAATGTAAAGGCACATGCATGCACACTTTATAAACCAGCATACCACTATTAGAAACACCAAAGAAAATCCACTCATACAGTATAAAAAATTATAAATGTATAGCAGTGTTTAGAGAAGTGATTGATTTTCCATTCTGCTGATAGTCATAAAATAGCCTTTCCTTTTACCGTTCAAAGGTACCCAATTAAACTACCAACTCATCATCACCAAACACCTGGGGGTTGATATTTACCTTTGATGTGCACTGGGCAGGCAGTGGGCGGTGTGATCACAAAGCCTGCCTGATGTCACCAGCGAGAGGCCCGAATCATTTTGATGGTTGGGCCTAATATGCAATCAACTGGCGAACTGCCAACACTTTCCGAGCACTGATGGGCAGCTCGCCTCTTTGGGGACAAGGTGGGAAATCCACCTGGCCACCCACACCTGCAGCAAGGGATTAAAGGGGAGGGCTGGGTTAATTGGGAGGGCAGCGGGCAGCATTATTGAAGGGGACGGGAGGATTAACAGTGGGGAGAGCAATTATACTCATCCTGCTGTCCCAACAGTGCCAAATAAATTATTTTTTATTGTTCTCAGAGCTAGTTCCAAGATCCCTTCAAGGGACGTTGATTTTGTTCCATTTCCCACTCTGTAAAGTGGACAGGTTCGGCACGCCACGGCTGCCACGCCAAACAGTACCAAAATGGCACTCGGGTCCTAACAATGTCATAGGATCCCGAATTGCATTGAATAATGAGGTTCCTCACTATTTCTGTCAGGGCACTTAAATCAAGGCCTGTTTGAAAATGGCAGCAGGCGTGCCTCAGGCAGAAGGTTGGTGGCAAGTTTATTTTTGTAATTTTGGACTCGCTACTGCCCTATTCCTTTTGAACAACAAAATCAGGGTCCAGTATTCATTATGCTATACAAAGGATCAGCCACATTCATTGAGTTTATAACTCAGAAATTCTTGTTTTCACTGGCAATTACTGAGTGAGTAGGGCCAGGAATTTGCTGGCTCCATGCCGGCTCCATGCACAAAGTGGTTGTCTGCCAGTGGTGCAGTCTCCTGCACAATGTCATTACAAAATCAAAATTGATGCAAATAAGCAGATAAACGGGCGGACACCAAATTTTTGGTTTTCTCGTCCCGTATCAATTCTGTATTAAGTTAGTGATTTTGAAATGGGCATTAAAGGCCGACAGGGTTCTGACCTGTTGGGCAGGGATCTTTTAAAGTTGCACTGCTCATTTACTTTAGCTGCTATTCATTTGCAGTTTATGGGGGTTGCTTTCAGTGCTCCTTTCTCATGGAATTTCATGGAATAGGATAAAGAACAAACCAGGGATGCCAAGGAGATCAGATGGCACCAGAGGCAGACTGGCCACACCTGTCATTATGTTACCAACAGTGCCTACTGATCAACGCACAGCTGCCTGGCAGTGACAGATGAGAAATGCCTCAATCCAGTGAGTGAGCCCACAGCACAAAAAGGATGACAATTTGAAACTATTTAGCAGTGTCAGCTTGGCTCAGTGTTCTTGCCTGAGTCAAAAGGTTGTGGGTTCAAGGCTCCCATCTTGAGCAAATAATCTAGGCTGACAATTACTGAGGGACTGCAGCACGGTCGGAGATGCTTGCCTCGATATTAACTCCCCAGGAGGTGGGGGGGGGAGGGGGGAGGTTAAACCCTAAAAAACGGGGAATGTTTTCCCAACCCGCCACTTACTTACTCGTTGTCATTTTTACGGTGGTGGGTTGCGAGGCATGCGTGTGTCCCGTCTTGGAGAGGTGGGACACTTCGTTATCATATTTAAATCAGGCTCCCACGGTGCAATTGGGAACACGATTTAAATTTAACAGCTGCCGGCCAGGTTTCCAGGAGCTGCCAGCTCCAGAAGGTAAATGCTTTTTATACCACTCCTTGTGGCCCACGAGGAGCAGAACTGCTCCCCCCAGCACGTCAAGAAAACCTTCGGCTTCCCTTCTGACGATCGCGACCTCTCTCTAGCCCGTGCCACGATTGGCTACCTCCACTCTCCTCCAACCCCCAATCTCTGGCCTCTCCGCGATCGACCTCCCTCCCCCTCCAACGCCTGATCTCCGTCCTGCCCCGCGATTGCGATTGCCGGGGACCGTCTCCAAGGGTCCCCGGCTGTGGCCTCCTGCCGTTGATTTTTTTTCCGCCTGGCAGCCGGCCAGCCTGACAATTTGGCTGGCTGCCGGGCGGGAAACAGAAGAAAAAGATTGTGATGCGGTTCTGCTGTTAAATTCGGCAGGACCTCCGCGACACCGGCCTCGCCAAGTTTCTCCCCCCCGCTACCGCGCTCCCCCGCAGGCACCCCACCTCCCCATAAATATCGGGGCTGCTGTCTTTAAATCAGGTGAATGGGAAAAATCCCAAGTTACTATTTGAAGAAGAGCAGTGAGTTTTCAAACACCACTTAAAAAAAAACACAGATTAACTGGTCATTCATCTCAGTTGCTGCAGTGTTTATCTACGCAATAGTGATTACATTTTAAAAGCAATTCATTCATTGTGAAATGCTTTGGGTAAGATACAATATAAATGCAAGTTCTTTCTAACCAACAAGAATGAACAATGATAAAAAGTGGAAAAAATGATATTAGTACATTAGTGTGCTGTTCTGAGAGTGGAGTTTAAGTTGATGATGGAAGATTTGCTTCGGTTGCTATGAGTTAGTAACATTGTAATCATACCACAAGGCTCTAGCTGATTACTATTTTTAGTAAAATCATAAACATGCTATTTTAGAATGTTTTTACAATTTCACAGAAAATAGCAAACATAAGAAGTCTTCCCACTGTGTTTATGATGCTGTCAACACATAAGAGCAGAGCAATTTATTTTTCCCTTACATCTATCCTGCTGTACCTGACGTAGGATTCCATGATGTTGAGACTGTTGCAAAGTAAGGAACATTCAGCTCCCCAGCTCAAGACATCCCTTAGACCGGGGATGACCACAAAATCAAAAACAAAACACAGTGAAACTAAAAAATGTGAATCAAAAAACAGCAAGACTGACTGAATCATGATGTTTTACCCTGTGAGTCTGAAGTGACATTATCTGTACTACTACTTGTGTGGTGAAATTATATATTCACTGTTTTAAATGGTGCTGAGCACTACTGAGTAATTCAACCAAATTACTCAGGCAATTTATATATCTGTGATATATAAATATATATCTGTGATATATAAATTACTTCTTTCTTTAAAAAAAGTGGAACCAACTTCATATTCACCCCTGAGTAAACAGTCTTCATTGCTCTACGAATGCTGGAAGATCAAAAAATAAAGAGACCGTGCTGGAACTACATGGCAGGATTGCCAGCATCAGAAAAAAAGACAGGTTAATATTACAGGTGTAAGGAAGAAACTTACTTACACTTGAAACACCGAGCTGCCTTTTCTGCTGCTGATTAATTTGCTGTGTATTCCCAGGATTTTCTGTTTTAATTTCAGTCTTCTTCGGCCTTTTAATTTCTGAAAGACATTTTCAGCTTCCATTATATGTGTTCAGAACATCATAGGTCCAGAGCGTCACTGGACATTAGCTACAACTGTTTTCTGCAGATCCTTAGTGCTGAATATTATACAGCATTGTCTAACTGAATTAGAGATGAGTGTTGCACCACAGATTTCTTAATATATGGTTTTAAAGAATGAAACAATAATTTAAAGTGAATAATGGAAATCATGATATTAATAGATATCCATTTTTAAAAAAAAGTATTATAAACGGGGATGTTTGCTGAGTGCTGGCACCCAGCTCTAAACGCTGCCAACCCACGGACTGATTCATCCATTAAGAATAACCCAGTGGCTGAAGAATGTAACAAAAGGCGTTGGCTCCTGTCCTCTCCGCAGAGCCATGGCTAATGAGTGAGGGCAACATCTGGCCAGCGGTTCACCTACAGCTGGCACACTCGCCTCGGCTGCACTGCTGGTGTTCAATTCCCCTGCTCCATCCTCGAATGCACACACACACACATATATATAAAAAAAATCACAATCCAGCCCCCCCCCCAAAAAAAAATTGGAGGCAACCTAACCCCCATGGTTTCGTTGAATGATTGACATCGCTATTCAGCCACTGGGAGCCTTAGGAAGCCGGGGTCCACTTCCAATCACAGCTTTGCAGAAGGCGGGACCGCTGGAAGGCGGGTTGAGCGGCAGCAGACAGCGAGGGGTCTGACAGTGGAAGCAGCTGGAGGTGGGTTGAGTGGCTGGAGCGGTGGCAGACTTGGACTTGAGACAGCGATGGTAAGTCTGTCCAAAAATGAAGGAAAGCAAACAAGAACAACAACAACAAAAAACAATCCATTCCTAGCTTGGGGGGTTTCTTTTTCCTCCTTGCAAAGGTTTTCTGGAAAACCAATATATGTGAATTAAAACAAAAAGTAAGAGGCTGAGGTTTTGTCGACATTCAGTGTGGAGTTTTCTCCAGATGGGAGTCCCCGTGCGGACGACGCACGACGTACGGTTTTTAATGCGGCGTTTCGTGGGGGTGGGAAATGGGGAGAAACAAATCAAAAAACAGCGTTCAACTGGCTCTATTGTTCGGGTTGCAAAAGTCAAATCGTTGCTATGGTCCGTGCACATTAAAAGTTGGCATTTACCCAGAGGCAGCGGCTTGTTGGTGCAGGAAGGACGAGTCCTCGTCAAACAAGAGGCTTGTTCCTGCATCATTATTCCCCATTCTTTCCCGTTGTTTCCAGTGTTGTTGAAAATAATGACTACAAATGTATCGGAACACTGAAGTTCGTTATAAAAGCTTCGGCTTTCTCTTGAGTTACAGCAGCCTGCCAAAAGAACAAATAAGACAAAACAGTTTTGTGTTTTGTAAAAGCTTTCTGTACTTCAGGATTTTGCTTTTTAGGCAATGGAAGCTAGCTAATTAACCTTTTTCACTATTTGAAACCCCTTTAGTATTTCAGGCAATAAGACTAAAATTGGGCACAATATTAATAGCAGTTAGCTAAAGTATGCAGTTTTAATTTATCATTATTCAAGGTGGTATATTGAATCTACAGTGCAGAAACAGGCCATTCGGTCCAACTGGTCTATGCCATAAGTTAAATTACTCAGATTTAACGTTTATATGTGAACAGTCTCGGTCTCCCCATCTTTTCTCTATTAAGTACTTCCTTGAGTAATCAACATTTTGAAAGTTAAGCATTCTTAACAACTTATACTGCAGATTATGTACAGGACAAGTATCCTGCAGAAGAAGCTGCCAATCCTGTGTGCTGATACTTTCAAGGTCAATACATGTAAGAGATAATGGGCTAAGTTTTATTTGGATATACTGTATGGAGAGCAGAGTCAGATCTAGGCACAAATACTGTATGTTTGAATTGGCCCCATGGCAGTTTTGTGTCTTCACTACTAGTTTGGTGGGCATTCTACATGTGTATTGAAAAATGGTGCAGAATTCTGAATGCTGGTATATTTGGCTATGGATTAATGTTTAAGGATCTGATTCTTTAATTAAACAGCTAGAATATCACCAAGTTGGAACAATGCATTCTTAAGATCCAACAAGAAACAAGTTAGGCTACATCAGTAAAAATTATTCTGTTGGAAAAAATTCCTTAACATTACAATAGATGCAGTTTGATTTGTATTATTGTATTCCATTGGAATACAAGTGATAAATGATAATCACTGAGATTATAAATTACTTAAATCAGCGCTGATATTATATATTGTCTGCCATGTACTCGATAATTATCAGAACTGCTTTGTCTAGGCTATAACATTGATCTTTAAAACCCAATGTATCTCAGTGAATAAGAGTTTGGATATGCTCTTGTAGAATGTGGAATGTTTATACTTGGCATGGTTCCATGCCATGCTGCTGGGGAGCTGCCAAATATAGGCCAAGTGAATCCCGAGTAGGAGAGAAAAGGGAAACCTGAATGGTCCAGCATCCTGGGTCAGATTAGCACAGCTAGTAGCTGGATATGGAGTGATGGTGCCTTCAGAGCAGCTCTTCCATCTGCCCTCTCAGTTGAAGTATGATGAATGAGATGTGAAAAGCCAAAAGTGGAGAAAATATAATTTAAAAAAATAGTATTTGAGTTATTTTTCAATTTGTATTTTGAATGGTTTGTTTGAATTAATTTTGCACACTATTTTATGTTTCCTCCTTGACCGGAGTAAGCAGATAATCTTCTGGATTATCCTGCTGCTGCTAATCTGTAACCAGCACTGAGGAGGTACATGTAGCGACGAGTTGTTGGTTGTCCTTTAAAACCAAACCCGCCCCTGGGATTAGTGCTCGCTGCTTGATATTCCCCCTTGCGGATACAGTGAACACCTGATTTCAGGCATGGAAATTACAGGCATTAGTCTGTATCCTGCACCAGCACCCTGCTGCTACTTTACTTCTTTAAAAAAATGTACCTTTTCCCCTCGTCCTGTCTCCCATTTTATTGCAATGACAGACGAGGTGGTAAGCATGAATATAACTGCTGTTTTTTTCAGAATTATTTACCTCTTTCCTTTTTATAAGGATTGAAGTTTTTATTAAAACTGGTGGAATCCTGTACTGATTGGTGTTCGTGGTGAGTTAGAGGATATGATGGAGACAGTGAAGTCAATGGATAGTGTAGAGATTTTTAATTGGCTACAGATTTCTGGGGAAACAATTCAAAAATAAGATTTTCTTTTCTTTTGCACTAAAAGTACATTATAAGTGTAATACATTCAACATGCAAAACTATTAATTTTTTAAAATCTTCTCTAACATTCGTACCCTTGATTCTTATGGTTTTCACATCTTGCACCAATCTCATGTCTGATTCCCAAGTCTCCATGCCTCCAAGAATGCCTATCTCTGCTTTGAGATCTAGGTAAGCTTTTTGATAATGTGTCCAGGAAGCGAACAGCAAATCCTGTCCATTCAGTGCTTTAAAGCCACTAGACTTCACATAATCTTTTTCCAGTCATCAAAATCAATAGAGCATCACCTCAGACCTCATATTAAGTTTTAAAATATCAAGCAAATTTTATTTTATACAAGGTGAATAGGCAGTCATATAATATGTTTACCAGTACAAAAATACTTCTGTTTTTTTCCTTTTCCTATTTTATCCTTCACTTTCTATTAGTTTGTGTCTCTAATTTATTTCACCATTTATTTAATTGATCTATTTTTAGTAAAACTTATGTTTTTTTCAAATCTTCCAACGATCCCCCAGTCAATTTGAAACTATGTTGCACATCACTTCAAAACTGACAGAAATCATTTCCAAACACCAGATTTTCAACCGTTCAGGTCAATAAGTCTTTAAAGTTTGGCCTGGTCATGTCATAAGAGCAACAAACTTTCAAAGTTTTTTACAGCTAACTGTCACTTCCTGCTTTTGGCAATCAGCTGGTGAGATGACTTATCAGTAGCCCAGGTGACTAGGCACCTCATTCACAGCACTGAGGGGCTGAACAAGCGCAACTTTTAGAAAGAAAGAACGAGAAAGACTTTCATTTATATAGCACCTTTCACAACCTCAGGACGTCCCAAAGTGCTTTACAGTCAATGAAGTACTTTTGAAGTGTAATCACTGTTTTAATGTAGGAAAGATGGCCGAAAATTTGTGCACAGCAATGTGATAGTGACCAGATGATCTGTTTTAATGTTATTGTTTGAGGAATAAATATTGGACAGGACAACGGGGAGAACTCCCCTGCTCTTCTTTGCAACAGTGCCGCGGGCTCTTTTATGTCCACCTGAGAGGATATGATGGAGACAGTGAAGTCAATGGATAGTGTGAAGAGATTTTTAATTGACTATAGTTTTCTGGGGAAACAATTCAAAAATGAGATTTTCTTTTCTCTGTTTATGACGGGGCCTTGGTTTAGTGACTCATCCAAAAGACAGCACCTCCGACAGTACCTCCCTCAGTACCGCACAGGAGGGTCAGCCTAGATTTTGTGCTCAAGTCTCTGGAGTAGGATTTGAATCCACGACCTTCAGACTCAGAAGCAAGAGTGCTACTCACTGAGCCAAGGCTGACCCCAAACAATATCAAACTGACTGATTCTGACTGGTTGCTTCTCTGAAATTTCAAACTGCCTCCTCTCATGAGATTTTCTAACTGACCCCTGATTTACTAGAAAAGTCTTTTTTTCCAGGGGAAAAAAAGTTACTGGGACTTCCTGGATTTTAATACCTCTGCCCCACCCACCCCCACCCCCCAGTCAAGTAGAAACTGAACTATTGACAGTGCATTGTTGTAACTTTGAATTATTTCTCTCTCCACCCTGTAACTAATGAAACTTGCAACATTCTTTCAAAATAAGTTCACTTCAAGAATCTGGACTGCTGGCATTTTCTACTACCTGCCAATGTTTTGTGACTGGGTTTTAAAGGGACAGCCATTAACTAAAATGAGACAAAAGTATTGAATTTTTGTCACAATGTGAGATATATAGATTGTGATTAAAATCTGTTTACATGAATTTTGTATTAGAAATATCATGTAAGGAGTTAACTCACGGCCTCACAAAGTATTTTTTTTGTGACAGAAAACCATTCGCCTCAAGTCAGACAGTTTGGCTGTTAGGTTTTGGTCAAGGTTTGAGTTAAATAGTTTACAGAATGATTATCTGGACTGTTAATTAGTCATGATGTGCCAATCCAAACAGCTTATGCCATTGTCAAATATTGCCTACGTTCCTTAAGCTTTCTTTGAGACACCTTGTTGCTTAAGGGTGTGTTCTGTTCAATTTGTTGAGCGTGGCACACAGACCGTCAGGCTACAAGAAGTCTCTTTCTTCAGTAAAACATTCCAGGCAATTGATAACCTGAGAATGACTGCTCTAACAGGCTAATTTAGAGAGGTGCAGCCACTTCTTACCTTGGTCTCTGTATAGGGTTTGGATTGTATTCCTGTAAGGAAGCTGTGGATCAGGCTCCCTCCATGTGGGCAGCTAACTGTTCTGAGGCAATCATGAACTGTCTTAGGTCAGTGGGTGAACCTTGCAGTCAAGAGCTACAAAGTAATTTGGTTTAAAAGTCAATGTCAGTGTCGCCAGAAAGTGGCTTGATTGAGCTTGCAATAAGTGGACCTCTGTTTAGAGAGAAATCGAGTGGCATCTATTTTTGTATTCATGGTGTTGTACTTGTAACGGTTCGTTCGTTTATCTTGTATAAATATAACCACTGGTTGGTGGAAAGCCTGTGCCTCAACTTGGTACATTGAATTTGTGTGATGTATTCCAGTAACGTGTGTAGAGTGTAAGGATTCTCTGTTGTGATCCCAGCATCTTGCTATCATTTATATAAATATTGGGCAGTGAAAGGTGCACATTGGATCATGCGGGTCGCAAAGTCTGCTTACGGCACTGTTGTTCCCTCCTCAAACATGTCCATAATTTCACCCCTCTCCTCCTTTTAAGACGCTCCTTAAAACTTGCCTCTTTGATCACGCTTTGTCATCTGTCCTAATATCTCCTTCTGTGGCTCGATGTCAATTTTGTTTTGTCTGAATACGCTCCTGTGAAGCGCCTTGGACGTTTTACAACGCTAAAGGTGCTATATAAATGCAAGTTGTTGTTGATGCTGAACCTGAAAAACCATCTAGTGATGTAATTCAAAAACATGGCCTTAAATATAAAGTGTGTGTCTTTAATTACCTGGAAATTCTCTGACCTGTTTCCATGGGTAATGGCTGACATGTTTATTAAAATCTTACTTGAGATGATGGTATAGGAGATCAATAACTGTTGATGTGAAACTGGAATGGGACGTATCGGAAAACATCTACCTTGTATAAATCCTGCTCATCATCCCTTCCTTCACAATATATAAAGAAGGATTCTCAAAGTATTCATCCTTGGCACAGAATTGTTATACACAAATATTTCTTTGACATGTAGCACTAATACTTCACAATTCTAATTGCCAAAAATATGCAGCATATGTGTTACTCATTTGTAGTCGATTAGAATTGTATGACTTTTTGTTGAGAATATGTAGGTATGTTTTAAATATTTAGATCTGAGTTTTTGCCATGTCAGTCCTTTAAATAAAGCACTAAACTGGCAGTATTGTCTTGATAGTGCGTTCAGCTTTAATTATTTCTACTTTTCAGTAATTACTAGTGTCCTACAAAATAAATTACCATTCATATATAAAACAATTCATTGAAAGTTAGTAACATTAAGATTTACAATCATTTTTACACATTTTGCTGAAACCATTCTTAATTTCAATAATGACAGCCAGTTTTGTGTGCTTTAGTATGAAGTTTTATTCTCAGCAACATATGCCATTCAGCTGTGAAGGGAGGGGCTGAGGAATGGAAGGATTGTATAGACAGCAGTTGAATCAGCTGCTTATACTGCAGGTTACTGATTTAAAAGAAAATCCATAACACTGTTAGTAATGGGGAGTAGTTCACACAGGACAGTGGGATGAAGTAGTACTTAGTAAAAGATACCACATGCTGGGTAAACATTTAGATTTGGATTTGTTTGTACTGCTTGTCTCCCTGATTCAGTAGCAAGTCATTCTTCAGTTGAGATTGGGAATTGGTTTGTTTTTTATTCCCAGTTCTGCTGATATGGATATGCCCATTTGATCTGAGCTTTTTGTTTGTGACTGTGTGCTGCAAAATTTGATCTACAGTTACATGTTTGAAGGCCGGGAGGCTGTGAGATGTTTGTATCTGTACATCTGTTGAACAGACTGTTACTCTGTAATGGTGTTGCTAGTCTCAAACTATGTTGGTTAGGGATTTAATTCTAATCTAACCTTGCAAAAATGAGACAAATAAGTCGTGATTGTGTGTAATAGGATTGCATTCTTATCAATATTTGTTCAGATTTTTATCTGGAAAAAATTATTTGGAACAATGCCCATCTTGATCTCTTTGCTGGTATTAACTTAAACTCTTGTAGTTGTTTTTAGTATTGTTTACTGTTGACTTTTATAATGACTTTAAAGATAAGCATTTCTGTTTTATACTATTCATAGAATACGATGCACATATACAACTTTATTGATTGGGCAAATTAAGAAAACAGTTCATACATAAAAACACTTCTTTCCTTTTTGGGGCTGAATCGGTAAATCAATTTTTTTTTATTCGTTCATGGGATGTGGGCGTCGCTGGCGAGGCCAGCATTTATTGCCCATCCCTAATTGCCCTTGAGAAGGTGGTGGTGAGCCACCTTCTTGTACCGCTGCAGTCCGTGTGGTGAAGGTTCTCCCACAGTGCAGTTAGGAAGGGAGTTCCAGGATTTTGACCCAGCGACGATGAAGGAACGGCGATATATTTCCAAGTCGGGATGGTGTGTGACTTGGAGGGGAACGTGCAGGTGGTGTTGTTTCCATGTGCCTGCTGCTCTTGTCCTAGGTGGTAGAGGTCGTGGGTTTGGGAGGTGCTGTTGAAGAAGCCTTGGCGAGTTGCTGCAGTGCATCCTGTGGATGGTACACACTGCAGCCACAGTGCGCTGGTGGTGAAGGGAGTGAATGTTTAGGGTGGTGGATGGGGTGCCAATCAAGCGGGCTGCTTTATCTTGGATGGTGTCGAGCTTCTTGAGTGTTGTTGGAGCTGCACTCATCCAAATAGGTGGAGAGTATTTCATCACACCCCTGACTTGTGCCTTGTAGATGGTGGAAAGGCTTTGGGGAGTCAGGAGGTGAGTCACTCGCTGCAGAATACCCAGCCTCTGACCTGCTCTTGTAGCCACAGTATTTATATGGCTGGTCCAGTTAAGTTTCTGGTCAATGGTGACCCCCAGGATGTTGATGTTGAGGGAATTCGGCGATGGTAATGCCGTTGAATGTCAAGGGGAGGTGGTTGGACTCTTTCTTGTTGGAGATGGTCATTGCCTGGCACTTATCTGGCGCGAATGTTACTTGCCACTTATCAGCTCAAGCCTGGATGTTGTCCAGGTCTTGCTGCATGCGGGCTCGGACTGCTTCGTTATTTGAGGGGTTGCGAATGGAACTGAACACTGTGCAATCATCAGCGAACATCCCCAATTCTGACCTTATGATGGAGGGAAGGTCATTGATGAAGCAGCTGAAGATGGTTGGGCCTAGGACACTGCCCTGAGGAACTCCTGCAGCAATGTTTAATTATTTTAGGTGATGTATTTGATCAGCATGTACTTTGGAGCATTTGTATGTTGTTTCACCTTCTGTGGGATACTACAAGCACATTTTTAACTGATTATGATATTGCATCATTTAATGAGTGTCTTACCAAAAAAGCTCCTCATTTCCTATAAAGGGGAAATATAAGGGGTGACCAGTTCTTGGACATTCACTTATATCAAAGTGTAAGTTTTCACATGATTTGTACTTCGATCCCTCCCTCCCCATTTTTCCCTTTTTCTTACTGTGTTGGGGGTGCCTGCACTTGTCAGTTGACAGCAGACATACACGGGCATACTTTAGAACTCCTGAGTGAGGACCCATGTCCTAGGCTACCAATTTGTAGCATAGCTTGTCAGTTCCTTAGTTCCCCAATTTGATGCCCTGCAGATTTTAATACATTGAATTGTTATTTAAATGTTTGCCCCTCCAACTATATAGACCACGGGGTCGACTTTCCACTTGTTTCCGCTAACTGTATCAGCGTAGTTCAGGCAGAACCTGTGCAAAAGATCGCGGAATTTTAAACGTAAGTGAGTTACGCCCAAAACCACTCAGCTTTGTGTTTTCCGCAATCTTTAATGCTGGTTCAAAAATCAGTTCGCCCAAAGTCGGCCCTGCCCACAAAACTGACCACGCCCCCAGGTCGAGATAATGGAGATGGCAAGAACCTGCCAATTGCGCCTGTGTGAGAGGGGTTGTCAATTTGATATCTGGGTAAATTCTCAGGTGTGTAAATAGATTATTGAATTGATAGCTGAAACAGTGGCATTTTATCTTTAGTTTTACGATTCTTGGAAATAAAAGATGCATTGAATGGAAGCTTATCACCCATATGAATTTCAATATAGATAAGTGAGGTGATTCATTTTGGTAAGAAGAATAAGGAGGCCACATACTGCTTGGATAATAAGAGTCTAAATGGGATAGAGGAGTAAAGGGATCTATGGGCACAGATGCACAAATCACTAAGAGTAGCGACGCAGGTTAATAAGGCCGTAAAAAGGCAAATCAAGCACTGGTTCATTTCTAGAAAGATAGAATTGAAAAGCAGTTATGTTAAACTTGTATAGAACCTTGGTTAGACCACACTCAGAGTACTGTGAACAGCTCTGATCTCCATATTATAGAAAGGATGTAGAGGCATTGTAGAGAGTGCAAAAAAGATGCACAAGAATGATACCAGAACTGAGAGGATATCCTTATCAGGAAAGGCTGGGGCTCTTTTCTCTAGAAGAGAGAAGGCTGAGGGGTGACCCGATAGAGGTCTTTAAGGTTATGAAAGGGTTCGATAGGGTAGATGTAAAGAAAATGTTTCCACTAGTCCAAATGTGAGGTCATCCACTTTGGATCAAAAAAGGATAGAACAGGGTACTTTCTAAATGGTAAAAAGTTAAAAACAGTGGATGTCCAAAGGGACTTAGGGGTTCAGGTACATAGATCAGTGAGGTGTCATGAACAAGTGCAGAAAATAATCAATAAGGCTAATGGAATTCTGGCCTTTATGTCTAGAGGACTAGAGTACAAGGGGGCAGAGTTATGCTGCAGCTATACAGAACCCTGGTTAGACCGCACCTGAAGTACTGTGAGCAGTTCTGTACACCGCACCTTCGGAAGGACATATTGGCCTTGGAGGGAGTGCAGCGTAGGTTTACTAGAATGATACCCGGACTTCAAGGAAGGGAGGAGAGATTACACAAATTGGGGTTGTATTCTCTAGAGTTTCGAAGGTTAAGGGGTGATCTGATTGAAGTTTATAAGATATTAAGGGGAACAGATAGGGTGGATAGAGAGAAACTATTTCCGCTGGTTGGGGATTCTAGGAGTAAGGGGTACAGTCTAAAAATTAGAGCCAGACCTTTCAGGAGCGAGATTAGAAAACATTTCTACACACAAAGGGTGGTAGAAGTTTGGAACTCTCTTCCGCAAACGGCAATTGATACTAGCTCAATTGCTAAATTTAAATGTGAGATAGATAGCTTTTTGGCAACCAAAGGTATTAAGGGATATGGGCCAAAGGCAGGTATATGGAGCTAGATCACAGATCAGCCATGATCTTATCAAATGGCGGAGCAGGCACGAGGGGCTGAATGGCCTACTCCTGTTCCTATGTTCCCAAAACTAGAGGTCATAAATATAAAATAGTCGCCAATAAATCCTATAGGGAATTCAGGAGAAACCTCTTTACCCAAAGAGTGGTAAGAACGTGGAACGTGATACCACAAAGAGTAGTTGAGCCAAATAGCATAGATGCATTTAAGGGGAAGCTAGATCGAGGAATGGAAGGGTATCCTAATAGGGTTAGATGAAGTAAGGAGGGAGGAGGCTCATGTGGAGCATAAATGCCATCATAGACTAGTTGGGCCAAATGGCTTGTTTCTGTGCTGTTCTTTCGATGTAACCCAATGTAACATATCTGTGGGATTGATATTTGGTACTGTACAGTACTGATGCCTTGGTAATTAATGCATAAGTTAATGCTGTTGGATGATATAAAAATAAAACATTTGGGCCCGCTTATAATGGGTCAGTTGTTTTATTTTTGTTTTCTTTTCAGATTTCACTCATGGACCAATCATGGGGAAAAGAGCTGAACAAGAGTGTAAACTGTACATGCATTTCAAGACCATTTTTGTATTTTGCCAAATGTCCTTTTTATGTTGCACTGCGTGATGCCTCCATGTATGTATAGGAACAAAACTTTGTAAAGGTTATTGCAGATTATGTAAACACAGTCTTTGTTGATTTGGTTGTCACTGAATTGTCATTCAGTTACCAATGAATTCAACTGTCTTGTCATCATCGTGTTGCTTAAAAATAATACAGCCAGCCTCAATGCATCAGGAAAAGGGTCATCTTCGACACAACAGAGCAGTTCTCAGCTTCGTCTATCTGTATTTCTTCAACGGATTTTATTGTACCTGACCTTCTAAAATGCTTTACATTACAGAAGGAGCTTGGTGTATTTGATTGTAAATCAGTGACCTGCCGACTGTTGAAAAATGGCTGGTGTCGTGTAATCCAAGGGTCTCAGATCATGGACCAGTTGAAACCTGCTAGCTCCTTTGATTTTAGCTGTTGAAGCTCTTGCTGGTTCTTGTCATCTTTGTGTAAACTTAGTCTTTCAACTCTCTAAAGTTGTCAAGGCCTGGAGGACTACAAAAAGGATGCAGCCTGATTGGTCCAAATTGACTGTTACAAATTCAGGTTTGCTACAGTAGTCGACTCGGTTTTCAGTGCTGCCAGTTACTCCCTGAAACGATCTGGTTGCCTGCCTCACTTACGGAAATTGGTTCCCACTGCCCTGCATCTACCAGTGCAGTAATAGGACGCAGCAGTGTAACAATGAAACTCCCTTGTCATCTGGGCCAGATCTACATGTAATCCTTCAATCTCTTCGAAGGTGGACCGAGTTAGCACTAGGTGATGCATTGTTTAGTTCAGGTTGTAAACTGCTTTATTCCATGGTAGGTAAAATGTACAGAACATTGTGCCAAGTGACATTCTCCATTCTCAAATCAGTTCAACTTGCTGTTGCTTGAGAGACTATTTCAATGTCTGCGTTGATTCTTAATAAGTCACTCTCCCATGACCCACAGAGATCAAGAGTATGTCAACACCAATGGTGCTGGATGCTTTCCAGAATGGGCAGACCTTGCTATCGAATTGGCCATTGTTTGGGATTTGTGCGAAACAGCTACCCATCCCAAATAAAAACAGAAAATGCTGGAAATAGTCAGTCAGGCAGTATATGTGGGGGGGAAAAAAACAGAGTTAAAGTTTCAGGTGGAAAACCTTTCGACAGAACTGGAAGAAGTTAGAGTTAACGGTTTTTAAGCAGGGTACAGAGCCAGGGAAGTGGGGGGAGGGAGGAACAGCTGTTCATCCCATATTTAAATCACCTCTCTTCTGCCTTTGGATGGTCAACCCAGCATGGGGTTTCTAAGGAAACCACTTCCTTTCAGACAAACTTCTGCCCAAAACACATCTATTCATCAAAAAACAAATGGCTACGGAACCTCGAACTAGCCTGAGAACTTTTAAAGAGCTGAAGGTTCCAAGTTTTGGGGGAAGATTGGAATGGAGAAAAGAAATGGGGGAAGCATTGTTTTTTTTGTGAGTGTGAGGGAACCCTGCCTTGTGTGTAGGGGCTTTCCCTTTTGGGAGTCTTGCTTTTGTGTGCATGGGCAGGTCTCACTTTGGGTATATGGGGAGTTTGCACTATTGCATAATCACATACGGCCCACTGACTAGTTTTGTCACGTGTCTCTGCCCCTGCTCTGAAAGGTGAGACTTCCCTGCTGCAATCAACTTGTAATCTCCATGTGTGTAATTGGAATTTGAGCCAAATCTAGGGTACTGAGCTTCGGAAAGCTTTCATTTTTCAGCCTGTTTTGTTTCCCCGAATTGCCTGCAATGTGCCAGAGATTCTAAATCCCATCCATGAGCAAAATTTAGGTGTTTATTTTGAAAACTGAGCTACATGGAAAGACAGGGCTCTTCACAGCAATCTCTATACTTTCTGAGGAAGGCGCATGGATTTATGCATTTAAAACGATAAAATGTGGTATTGTATAATCTATTTATTATATGTTGGGGAGCATAGTGACTCACAGTTTGTTAGTTTAAATTTGCAGTAATGTAATTTGAAACATGTCTCTATGGTTGCTGTGGTTTTAAAAAAAAAACAACGGGTTGAAATAGACCTTGGTCTAAAATTGAGACAGTGCACCCTGTAATCATTTTTTGCTTAATTTACTGACAAATGTGACAATTAAATAAATCAAACTATCAGATTTGTTTAGCTCTTGTCTATTGCTGTTTCTCAGTATCGTAATTTGATATTATAAAGCTGAAGGCTACCAGCATTAGCCAAGTAGTTGCTGTTTCAGAGAGCCATTGAAAGAAAGACTTGCATTTATATAGCTCCTTTCATGACTCCAGGACGTCCCAGAGTGCTTTACAGCCAATTAAGGACTTTTGAAGTGTAGTCACTGTTGTAATGTAGGGAACATGAATACATTGAATGTAAATTAAGACGTGTTGATTGAATTGGCTTTTCAGCAGCATCTTACCTTGCTGTTTTGCTCACTTTGCAGCTTTTATGAACCATATCATGGGTTATTTTACCTAGGAGAGACGCTTTGTAACTATTAGGTTGGTTTAAGGGATTTGGAGAATAGCTTTCAGAAGATTTCTTTTTAATAATACTTTGATTCAAGTCCTAAGAGTAAAGATTTTTTTTTAAATTTGTTCATGGGATGTGGGCATCACTGGTGAGGCCGGCATTTATTACTCATCCCTAATTGCCCTTGAGAAGGTGGTGGTGAGCCGCCTTCTTGAACCGCTGCAGTCCGTGTGGTGAAGGTTCTCCCACAGTGCTGTTAGGGAGTTCCAGGAATTTGACCCAGCGACGGTGAAGGAATGGCGATATATTTCCAAGTTGGGATGGTGTGTGACTTGGAGGGGAACGTGCAGGTGGTGTTCCCATGCGCCTGCTGCCCTTGTCCTTCTAGGTGGTAGAGGTTGCGGGTTTGGGAGGTGTTGTCGAAGAAGCCTTGGCGAATTGCTGCAGTGCATCCTGTGGATGGTACACACAGCAGCCACTGTGCGCCAGTGGTGAAGGGAGTGAATGTTCAGGGTGGTGGATGGGGTGCCAATCAAGCGGGCTGCTTTGTCCTTGATGGTGTCGAGCTTCTTGAGTGTTGTTGGAGTTGCACTCATCCAGGCAAGTGGAGAGTATTCCATCACACTCCTGACTTGTGGCTTGCAGATGGTGGAAAGGCTTTGGGGAGTCAGGAGGTGAGTCACTCGCCACAGAATACCCAGCCTCTGACCTGCTCTTGTAGCCACAATATTTATATGGCTGGTTCAGTTAAGTTTCTGGTCAATGTTGATGGTGGGGGATTCGCCGATGGTAATGCCGTTGAATGTCAAGGGGAGGTGGTTAGACTCTCTCTTGTTAGAGATGGTCATTGCCTGGCACTTATCTGGCACGAATGTTACTTGCCACTTGTCAGCCCAAGCCTGGATGTTGTCCAGGTCTTGCTGCATGCGGGCACGGACTGCTTTATTATTTGAGGGGTCGCGAATGGAACTGAACACTGTGCGAACATCCCCAATTCTGACCTTATGATGGAGGGAAGGTCATTGATGAAGCAGCTGCTCTGAGGAACTCCTGCAGCAATGTCCTGAGGCTGAGATGATTGGCCTCCAACAACCACTATCATCTTCATTTGTGCTAGGGATGACTCCAGCCACTGGAGAGTTTTTCCCCGATTCCCATTGACTTCAATTTTACCAGGGCTCCTTGGTGCCAGACTCGGTCAAATGCTGCATTGATGTCAAGGGCAGTCACTCTCACCTCACCTCTGGAATTCAGCTCTTTTGTCCATGTTTGGACCAAGGCTGTAATGAGGTCTGGAGCCGAGTGGTCCTGGCAGAACCCAAATTGAGCATCGGTGAGCAGGTTATTGGTGAGTAAGTGCCGCTTGATAGCACTGTAGACGACACCTTCCATCACTTTGCTGATGATTGAGAGTAGACTAATGGGGCGGTAATTGGCCGGATTGGATTTGTCCTGCCTTTTGTGGACAGGACATACCTGGGCAATTTTCCACATTGCCAGGTAGATGCCAGTGTTGTAGCTGTATTGGAACAGCTTGGCTAGAGGTGCAGCTAGTTCTGGAGCACAAGTCTTCTGCACTACAGCCGGGATTTGTTGGGGCCCATAGCCTTTGCTGTATCCAGTGCACTCAGCCGTTTCTTGATATCACGTGGAGTGAATCGAATTGGCTGAAGACTGGCTTCTGTGATGGTGGGGATATCGGTAGGAGGCGGAGATGGATCATCCACTCGGCACTTCTGGCTGAAGATGGTTGCAAACGCTTCAGCCTTGTCTTTTGCATTCACGTGCTGGACTCCGCCACCATTGAGGATGTTTACAGAGCCTCCTCCTCCCGTTAGTTGTTTAATTGTCCACCACCATTCACGATTGGATGTGGCAGGACTGCAGAGCTTTGATCTGATTCGTTGGTTGTGGACTGTCTTAGCTCTGTCTATAGCATGTTGCTTCCGCTGTTTGGCATGCATGTAGTCCTGAGTTGTAGCTTCACCAGGTTGGCATCTCATTTTTAGGTGCGCCTGGTGCTGCTCCTGGCATGCTCTTCTACACTCCTCATTGAACCAGGGTTGATCCCCCTGGCTTGTTGGTAATGGTAGAGTGAGGAATATGCCGGGCCATGAGGTTACAGATTGTGCTGGAATACAATTCTGCTGCTGCTGATGGCCCACAGTGCTTCATGGATGCCCAGTTTTGAGCTGCTGGATCTGTTCTGAATCTATCCCATTTAGAGTCATAGAGTTATACAGCACGGATAGAGGCCCTTTGGCCCATCGTGTCCGCGCCGGCCATCAAGCCCAGTCTAATCTAATCCCATATTCCAGCATTTGGTCCGTAGCCTTGTATGCTATGGCATTTCAAGTGCTCATCCAAATGCTTCTTGAATGTTGTGAGGGTTCCTGCCTCCACAACCCTCTCAGGCAGTGAGTTCCAGACTCCAACCACCCTCTGGGTGAAAAAGTTCTTTCTCAAATCCTCTCTAAACCTCCCGCCTTTTACCTTGAATCTATGCCCCCTTGTTATAGAACCCTCAACGAAGGGAAAAAGCTCCTTCGTATCCATCCTATCTTAGCACGGTGATCGTGCCACCCAACACATTGGTAAGGTGTCCTCAGTGCGAAGACAGGACTTCGTCTTCACGAGGACTGTGCGGTGGTCACTCCTACCAATACTGTCATGGACAGATGCATCTGCGACAGGTAGATTGGTGAGTACGAGGTCAAGTAAGTTTTTCCCTCGTGTTCGTTCTCTCACCACCTGCCGCAAGCCCAGTCTGGCAGCTATGTCCTTCAGGAGTTGGCCAGCTCGGTCAGTAGTGGTGCTACCAAGCCACTCTTGGTGATGGACATTGAAGTCCCCCATGTGTTCAAATACTAGGAGACAGCTATGCTTTTCTCTCTGTGGCTGCAGAAGGAAAAAAATAAGTACTCAACTACCCAGGGAATCTCCATCATCCACAGACAATTATCTACTTTTCCAATTAATCCTCCAGAATGTTCACAGGACAAAAGCCTTCTGTAAGATATTGTCTAATTGTCCAACACCAATCTTCCCTTGCTGACATACACAACCTCACATCTTGAGAAGGATTATATACAAATGGTGTAATTTGTATTCTACTTGCCTCATTCCCATCCCTTTGTATTGCTGTACCATGTGCAAGACCAAAATTTGGAGATTCTTATCTGCCAATTTCCGTTGTCTGTATGGTGGTGGGGGGGGGGGGGGCCCTCTCCATTGTGGTGGATAATGCAGCATTATTGGTATTGTTTAAAATTGATGCAGTCAAATATCTATAAGCATCTTGGGACGTTTTACTACGTCAAAGACGCTATATAAGTGCAAGTTTTTGTTGTACTGCATGCAGATTATCTTCAACATTTGCAAATCTACCCTTAGGAGGAAAAGGCATTGCTCAGCTGAATACTAGAGTGAACATATTAAGCCCAAAGAAGGAATAATTTAATTTTTTTTTTGCTATTCACAGCCTCACTCTGACACACACCACTGGTAGTTGAACTTTGAAGGAAGCCACAGTAGTGAGGGTAGCTTGATGCTGTGATGGCAGTATTGTTAATTAATGAGCCTCACTTGTCAGCAGGTTAGCGAAATGAATGTATGAAGCTGCCGCTTAATACTAAATTAAGGATTGTCATTTTGCTGTGGAATCATTTTCCTCAGGAACTGGGTTGAAACTGCTGAAACTCATTTCATGTAGGACCCTGTATCAGTTTGAACTGAATTTGATTCCAACCAAGGAAGTGAAAAGACAATGTTCTAGCTTGCTATGCCAGTCCTTTTTTTAAAAAAAAACTCGCGACTGATCATAAACACACTCATCACACTTCCGAATTAACTTGTAGCACAAGGACCTGGTAGCCTTGATAAATTTGCTACATGTATTTTGTTCTTGGGCGCCTTTACACTTATGTCAACAAAGTGCTTTGGGTTGATTAGTTGTCAATCTCTGATGTCTGCTACTTTTAAATAATGCTGCTAAAATTTCCACAAGAAACACTGAGAAAAAGAACACAATGATTCATTCTCTGGTCTGGAAAACAACTTCGCTGAATTTTTGGTGCACTCCATGTTACTGCTGGTTGTCGCTTATGATGCTCATTAGCTAAATTACTTTTTTTTCTGTTAGGATTTTTCTTGTCTTCTGTGCTCTGCCCTCAAAGAGAAATAATTTCTTCTCAAGATCTGACCACACGGTACATGTTGCATGTGTTACTTCAACGTATTGCACAAAAGTAGAGCCAAAGGATCTTGAGGGAAATTATTGAAAAGTAAGTCTAAAACAGATGTTAGGAAACCTTGTTACAGAAAGAGGGGTAAATGTTTGGATTAAAAGCATTGGAGTTATTCATAACAAACTTGGATGCCTTGAATGGAGAGTTAATGTATTCAATGAATGAGCTTCGATGGGCTGAATGGCCTTTTCTCATCCGTGATTTCTTGTGTTCTTGTATCGCAGGTAGATGCAAGACAAAGTTTTGTTTCCTTGTTCAGTTAATCCCTGTATTAGAAAAGAGATGTGTAACTCTTTCTGATGAGATTGGAATAACTAAAAAGGGTCCGCTTTATTGGGAATTGTTCTGGTGTGTAATTAATTCTAGCCTCTAAGCGGAAAGCTGTAAGGGCTTGTCCTTTAGTCCACTGAAGTAAACCACTAGCTAGGATGATATCCTTTTCAATGTCCAGCTGATTTAATGGAAATTTTAGGGAAAGAGAAAACTAGATTGATTTGAATTTACAACAAGAATTCCAGTAAATGTATTGTTTTACAACATTTTTAGTTTTTCAGGGGTTAGTGCTGTCTAACACTGAATAGAGTGAAATAACTGTATCCAAACATGTTCGAGGAAATTTGAGGCCAAATACGATTGGATGTTCATATTTTTTCCCCAAATGTTCAACCTCCATGTAAGAACGTGAATTGCCATCCGATGAGAGAAAAACGGCCGTGTAGAGACACTCACTCACTCACTTAATTTGATGTTTCTTATTGGTAACTTCATTCTTATTTCTTCCTGTTATTGGCAACAGGCTTGATCATTGGTTGTTTAGTGTTGTCCATTGCAGTGTCGGTTTTGGCTGCAACCTTGAAACATTCTTAGAAATTTTCAGAAGCGTTTGCAGTTTTGATTGAAGTTTGCTGTGTGGCACCATCTTGGCTCAGTGATAGCACTTGCCTTTGAGCCAAAAGGTGCTGGATTCACACCCCACTGTAGGATGAGCACATAATCTAGGCTGGCACTTCAGTGCAGTACTGAGGGAGTGATGCCTTGTTGGAGACACTGTCTTATGGATAAGATGTTAAAGTGAGGTCCTGTGGACCCTCGAAGATTCCATGGCATTTTCTGAAGAAGAATAAGAAATTTCCCTCTGTCCTGGCCAAAATTTATTCCTCAATCAGCACCACCAAAACAGAATAACTGATCACTTATCTCGGTTGCTGTTTGTGAGACCTTGCTACCTCATTTGCCTCCATAACAACAGTGACTACACTTCAAAAGTACTTCATTGACTGTGACACATTTGGGATGTCCTGAAGCTGTGAAAGATGTTATATAAATACAAATAATCCTCCCTCCCTCCCTCCCTCAGCCCAACAGCAAATGTTACGTTAGCCTTAATTGCAAGGGGGTTGGAGTATAAGAGTAAGGAGGTCTTGCTGCAGTTATGTAGGGCTCTGCTGAGACCACATCTGGAGTACTGTGTACAGTTTTGGTCTCCTTACCTAAGGAAGGATACACTTGTCTTTGGAGGGTTGCAACGAAGGTTCACTAGATTGATTCCTGGGATGAGAGGGTTGTCCTACGAGGAGAGGTTGAGTAGAATGGGCCTATATTCTCTGGAGTTGAGGAGAATGAGAGGTGATCTCATTGAAATGTATAAAATTCTAAGAGGGCTTGACAGGGTGGATGCCGAGAGGCTGTTTCCCCTGGCTGCAGAGTCTAGAACTAGGGGTCATAATCTCAAGATAAGGGGTCAGCCATTTATGACTGAGATGAGGAAAAATTTCTTCACTGAGTTGTGAATCTTTGGAATTCTCTACCCCAGAAGGACACCTCTCTGTCTGAACACGGTGATTGCCTTGGCAACGGGCAGTTGCAGGGGCAGTCTGTAAACACCATGTATTGTTCTGTGATGTATAAATGCGTAGACTTCAAGGAGCTCCTGAACATTTACCTGACGAAGGAGGAAGCCTCCGAAAGCTTGTGAATTTAAAATAAAATTGCTGGACTATAACTTGGTGTTGTAAAATTGTTTACAATTGTCAACCCCAGTCCATCACCAGAAGGCTGTGGATGCTCAGTCATTGACTATATTCAAGACTGAGATCGACAGATTTTTGGACACCGAGATATGGGGATAGGGTGGGAAAGTGGAGTTGAGGTCGAAGATCAGCCATGTTCTTATTGAATGGTGGAACAGGCTCGAGGAACCATTTGGCCTACTCCTCCTATTTCTTATGTTCTTATCTGCTGCTGAAACAATTATCCATGCTTCTGTCACCTCCAGACTCAACGTTACCAATGCTCTCCTAGCCGGCCTTCAGCTCATCTAAAACTACCCCGCATCAAGTCCTGCTCACCCATCACCTCTACCCTCACTGACCTACATTGCCACCCGGACTCCATGCCTCAAATTTAAAATTCTCGCACTTGTGTTTAAATACCATCACCCCCTCACCCTTTCCTATCTCTGCAACCTCTTTCAGCTCTAGAACTCCCCCTGACCCCTCCGTCACTCTGACTCTGGCCTCTTGTACCCTGCTTCCCACCTCTCCCACCACACATTTTAAAATAACTCACATCTGAACCTTCTTTTGGAAAATTGGTGAAAAATTCCAGTCTTGAATATAGTCAATGACTGAGCATCCACAGCCTTCTGGGGTAGAGAATTCCAAAGATTCACAACCCTCAGTGAAGAAATTTTTCCTCATCTCAGTCATAAATGGCTGACCCCTTATCTTGAGACTATGACCCCTAGTTCTAGACTCTGCAGCCAGGGGAAACAGCCTCTCAGCATCTACCCTGTCAAGCCCTCGAAGAATTTTATACATTTCAATGAGATCACCCCTCATTCTCCTCAACTCCAGAGAATATAGGCCCATTCTACTCAACCTCTCCTCGTAGGACAACCCTCTCATCCCAGGAATCAATCTAGTGAACCTTCGTTGCAACCCTCCAAAGACAAGTGTATCCTTCCTTAGGTAAGGAGACCAAAACTGTACACAGTACTCCAGATGTGGTCTCAGCAGAGCCCTATGCTTTTTATGATTGGGTGACCAGAACTATATGCCGTGTTGGGCAAGGCCAGGCCATTGTATTTTGATGGCTCTCATGGTTAAGGTCGTAGGAGAGCTATCACTCATAGATCTATATCCTGGCAACAGTTACTGCCTTTCGAGAAAGGGGGAGGTACGGGGTGAAAATTCAGAAGATGAAAATATTTACTTTCTTGAACCTCCTTTAAATTTTATTCATCCTTGTCATTGTATGCATCTTTATGAATCTTTATGCTTTCTTTAATTTTACACATTGAGAACTAGTCTAGCAATACAGATGCATGCACTTTTCCAATGGTCATAGAAGTAATCAGCCCTTCGAGAAAACTCATCAAAAAAGCTCAAATTTAGGGAATGACATGGCTGATAGCAACATGATGTTAAGCAAAAGAATGAAAGGAGTGTGTTAAAGACTGTAATCCATTCATTGGATCCAAACCTCTAGCGGTTCAGGATGAAATCTAAGCCAATTGAGTTATAGCCATGTAAAATGCTCTAAGCATCTGTTCCATTCCATCAGCTCCATCAATTTTATTTGTCATTACACATCACTTTTGCAGATGTTCAGTGTTACAGATCATGTATACTTCTGAGAAATGTAAAGGTAATTTGATATCTGGTCACTATATTGACTCTGTTGTAGAAGAATGCAAAAAGTTAAGTTTGACTTTTCCTTTGCACTTTTCAGAATTAAGTCTATGTTGCAATTATTTTTCTGTTTAATTTGGCTAAGTTTTTTTTAAAACTGGCTCTGCAGAAGCACTTAGAGAGAATAGTGGAGATAAGGTAGTGATTACAAGAAAATTTCATCAAGGGGTTCAGATGACACACAGTTATCTTCATTGTAATTGCACCCATTATTGTTAGTGCAAATTGCCCTGTGGTTTCTAGAACATATATGCTCTACACCGCTTTACTGAAGAATTAAAATTGCGACCTCACTATAAGATAACAAAACTTAAATCTGCAATGGGCCTCTAGGACAGTCATGCTGCATGAGTTCCAGGAAAACAGTATTCATAGTTTGAACTCTTGCCACTTTTATTATGACACTATGGTATGTGTAAATTTATGTGTAATGTCCTGAAATTATTGGCTTTTGATGAGCTCTAGATATGATTTTAGAAAGGTGCTTACTGGGGTAGAATTGCACAATATTTGATGTTGGCTTTTTGAAAAGAAAAATGATCCACCAGTCACCCTAAAGCAAGTATAGCTCATTGTAACTGAAGTAAATTAAACCTTGCAATCATGAGTTTTGGAATGTTAAAGGTGCCATTAATGTTTTCCTGAATGAAACTTCAGTACCAACACACATACAGTGTAAAATTTGTGTCCTTATGTTTGTTTCCTTACCAGGATCAGATTCTTCCTTTGTGGCATTTATCTTTCCTTATAACGTTTTCCTGTAAACTTATTGGGACATAACTTGCTCCCGAAATAGCGGAGGAGCTCAACAGCGCTGTCGGTTTTTAGTGGGGAATCGAAGGAGCAAGTTCCTGCGTTTGCGCAGGCACAGTAAAACGCTAAAATCGTGAGCTTGCTGCTAATGGTTCACCAGCGATATGACAGCTTCAAATTAAAGGGCCGTCGCACGCTGCAATCAGGGAAATCAGTGATAGTGTAAACTTACTCATCTGCCCAGCTGGAAAGTAACTAATTGTTGACCGGAGGTCACTGGTTACGGTTACTGGCTTAGTACAAAGAGGAGAAGATTCAATTCTCTCAATTCTCAATTCACTTTATTCACGCCGTTAGATCATATACATATAGCTTATACGTCTGGTTAGATATAGACATGCAGTTTGCACCAGGTTATACAGTTTTATACCCAAACTAGGATCTAAACGCACACCCACTAGGTTTCCCTGACACTCCCTGAGTGGTCACAGAATATACGTCGTCTCTACGTCCCTGACGTAGGGTCTTCCACTTCCGCGATGGTTGGTCTCCGGAGTCTTCGCTCTGGCTCCACGCCCCAGATCCTTCATTCTTATTCCGAATCTTATCTCTTCAAGCTGTGTTGTCTCTCTCCCGTTGGTTTAGGCTTGCTCGCTTTTGCCTGTGTCTTCTCCTCATTGGCTCTGTCCCAAGGACTTAGGTAGCATTACCTCATTACTCCTTTTCTAAGTAAGGACTTGTGTCTTATCACATCTCCTTTGTCTTTCACAAAACTTAGCTAATTCAAACCGGTTCCAGCCTGCTCAGGCCAGCGACTGAACTCAGGTTACTTCAGTTCAAAATTTGTTCCTGCCTGTGTGTGTCAGCAGCTGATGTCTCAGGTTACTTTCTGCAGTCCTTGGCCAACATAATATTGCCACCAAACAGGTACACTTAAAAATACCAGGTCTAAACTAACTTTTAACAGCACGGATAGTCTTATTGACTGCCAAACAACTAAAAAATTAACTTTTAAAAATTTGGAGTCTCATATTACTCATTTTAATAGTTTTTGGTCATTAAAATTAAAAAAAACATTTTTTTTTACTTTACCCTTCTGTCTCTTGAATTCAATTATTTCTTTGACTTTTTATTAAAATGTTTTTTTTATTTACAATGACATGAAGTCTGCTTGAGCAATGACACCTGAATCTGGGGTCTGACTTCTCATCCTGACAGATTTTGTGGGTGTGTTGTCCATTCTCACAGACTGTTCCATGCGCGTCAACTCACGCTGCTCAGAGGCTGAGTTGACAGCGCACAATTTTTTTATAAGTTCAAAATAACAGAGCCCGCAGGAAGTACTTTAGTTAATTTAATTCGCAGGAGCTGTGGCAAGCGTTGCCTCGCCGCTCTGTGCGAGTTCTGACCCATAATTTTCTGTATAAACCTGTATTTGAAAATGCAACAAGAGAGCAATTAGTGTTAGGAACTTTATGGCTGCATTCACCCTGCAACTGTAGGTTGTGTGCGCGGCAGTTTTGCTCAGAGTCGGGCCCTGACTCTGGATGTACATTATAACTTTGATTTCACTTTACATGGATGCTAATCAGGAATGGGAATCCTGGCCAAATTTTTTTTTCTTCATTCCCTAGCGAATGATGCTGATGCCTTTTGGAGTGCCCCAATACAGCTTTGGCTAAGATTGGTTAACCCGGTACAGACTAGGGCTGGAATCTGGAACCCTCGGGGCCTGTGCGACTCAGTATCACACCATGTGACCCAGACCTCACCATGAGCTTCACAAATTCATCCTCGCATTCATATTTAGTCCATAATTCCTATTTTATAAAAAAGGAGCGCAGTAATAAACCAGCACAGTAGTAGACCGATAGTTTGCGGTGTATTTTCAACTGTAACATTTTTTTAACTGACGTTCTAAGAAGATAACCGAATTTTGATTTGCTGTTTTAGATACCCCTGTTTGAGGTAACTTGTAAGCCCTGCTATTCATTCCACAGTTGGATCAGGTAGATAATTATCTCCTTGGTATGATTTTAGAAATACACATTATGTGCTATCACAAATGGAAGTAGACTGAAACAAGTTGCAGATATCCATTGGAACACAGGAATTGTGAGATGAAAAAAGACCAAGGTCCATCTAGTTCATTTTCTACCATCCTGGTGGTCACATAGAACCATAGAAAAGATACAGCACAGATGGGGGCCATTCGGCCCATCGTGTCCGCGCCGGCTCGGAGAACAACCAGGTGCCCATTCTAATCCCACCTTCCAGCACCCGGTCCGTAGCCCTGCAGCTTACAGCACTTTAGGTGCAGGTCTAGGTACTTTTTTTTTTTTTTTTTTAAAGAGTTGAGGGTCCCTGCCTCTACCACCAATTCGGGCAGTGAATTCCATACACCCACCACCCTCCGGGTAAAAATGTTTTTCCTCATGTCCCCTCTAATCCTTCCACCATTCAGCTTAAATCTATGTCCTCTAGTTCTTGAACTCTCCGCATGGGGAAACAGGTACTTCCTGTCTACTCTATCTTGGCCCTTGTTCTGAGGTTTCATTGAGGTGGTTTTTAATAAGTAGATATATCTTGTTTCACCACATTCAGTGGATGACCTCTATTGGTTTAATTATAGTAATTGATTATGTTAATTCAAACTTTATACTATATATCCATGAAATAGGGTGGCAATGTAAGAAATATATTGTAACCCAATGTATATGATAGGGTTAGATGAAGAGGGGTGGGAGGAGGCTCATGTGGAGCATAGACCATTTGAGCCAAATGGCCTGTTTCTATGCTGTACATCCTTCTTAATTCTATATAATACATCTGTTTAGTTCCTGTTTAAAATTTATATCTAATTACATATTTGTACAGTATAAACAAACAGTAGTTCATGGCTTATTGTAAATTTGATACCCACACCATCTCGTGTCGCATCTTCTGTGCAATAGTTAGGGATTTATTAAGCATCCTAGTAACTTCAAGTGTAACATGGAGGGGAATTAGTTTCCAATGCATCAAATAAATTAAGTAGTTGCTTTGAACCCCGATAAACCTATTCGATCAATTCAGCATGCACATGTTTTAGAAAGGGGCTATTTCGATTTGAATAATCTCAGCTTTTCTTAGATGGTGCTCTTACCAAAAATGACAACTTCATCATGACAACAGTATGTATCAGCTAGATGTGGGATATTGAAACTATAATCGTTCTGGTGAAGTTTTTCCGATTTTATTCGATCGGGACCTTTGTTCTTCGTGCTTTTATTCTGTGTCCTTTTATAATTTGCAGAAGCTGATCATGAACATTAGATAAGTCATAAGTGAGAGCTATCAATACAGTCTGTTGCGATGCCTCTCCAATACTTTGCAATTTTTTTCATCCTTTTAGAATGCAAATGTTAATTTTGTTCCTTTTTTTTGTAGTGAAAACTGGCAACTGCTGAAATGGTACGATTAAAATGAAATGATGCGCTATGGATTGGAATGCTGATAACTTTGAAAAAGGCCATGTTTTGACTAGAGTTGACAGACCATGAAAATTTCAGTGTTCTGCATTCATATGAGCTGTTCTAGGTCACAGCGTGAAGTAAATCCCATTGCAAAACAAAGTCCACAACTTGAAGGGGAATTTTTTTTTGGGGTGTTGTGGGGGGCGGGGGGAATCCTAGTGATGGTCAAAGCAACAGAGGTTCCTTCTTGTCGGTTCTGAAAGTACATTTTTAATGTGGGCAGAAACTGAAAATACTAATTGAGCTTTTCAACATCCTTGAACTAAGGATTTATTAATCAAAAAATTTAGAAAGAATGCAAGTAGTATCTCAGAAAATTTGCAAGCTGACTGAGCTTAGAATAATTTTATGCCTCAATTCTAAGAGTCAAGATTCACCTCTTTCCTCCCCCACCCCCCAAATATGTGTTTCGGCCTTAGTTGTTTGAAGTGGTTTGGGCACCATTGGGAGTGGCAGCTCCTATAAATTGCTTCCTGTATGGAGTGTAGGGAAATTGGGAGCGCTGGCTTGAGCCTTTCTTGAATGCCTTTTTATTTGTGTAAAGTTTTGTAGTGGTATTGAGTCTGGGAATGGGGATGAACGGCAAAAATGCCTCGAGAAGGTTTCACTCTTACCAGCAGGAAAGTAGCTCAGCCCTTGAAAACAAAAGGTGAGAGGCTGATTTGTGAGAGGGGGTGGTTTATAGTCGAGCATGACTGTCCCAACATTGGAAAGTGTTCTACACTTCATTTTTGCTGTGTTGGAGGAAAACATCTACAATTTTAAGTTAAAGTAGAAAGTAGATTACTGAATGGAAGTTGGAGGCTACAGTTCTAGTGAGTTGATAAATTTGTTCAGATTTAGTAAGACATTTCTCTCTTTGCCCCCCCTCCAAAAAAAAAGGTATTTCTTTTGAGCAGTTGTGTCTTTGGTATAACTTGTACCACTCCTTATCTGTGTCTTTGTGACTGAGCAGACCACTGTCTGCAGGCGTATAGTGAGGGACAGGAGGTGAAGCAACTGTAACTGAGACTTAACTTTCAGCTGTAATCTAATGGACTGGTCGAAGATGTAGTTGATTAAATAGTCTATGGAACACAATACTGGTGATGCTGGGACCTTGAGCACTTCATCTGTGGAATGCAGCTCAGGATTCAGTAATGTGGATTATTCTATCATATGGATAGCTAGCAGTCTCACTAGATTACCTTAGGTTGGTGGAAGAAAAATTGCAGAATTTTTGAGTTTTTTCCCTTCCCCCTCCTCCTCCCTCCTCCCCCCCCCCCGGGCACATTACCAAGAGCTTACTCCGATCACGAGGTAAGGATAGGCACTCTCAAAAGGTTTGGGGGGTTGGGGACTCCTCCCATCAGTGTAATCTAACGACAAGAACCAAAACATTTCCTGGTGAGAAGATTTTAAAATCTAACAGTAATTAAATCAAGAGGAGATTGGGATTTATTTTAGGATGTAACGATCAGTACTGTTAGTAGATAACTTCATTCAATGTTTTCTGAAATAACTGGGTGATACAATACTACAAAGATGTAAGCAGACCCTCAGCGTTTTCTGAGTGTTTTCTGTTGGGAAATCAAGTTGAAGGACCAATATTGCAGGAGACCGGCAAATTTCAAAAGAGGAGAGAATGCGAGGTATGTCAGGAATTAACAATTGTCAGACTTTGGTCTTTTAAAAACCTGAGGTTTGTAGAAGGGAAGCCTGAGGAAACGTTCCACAGTTTTGATGTTCTGGGAAACTGTGCGATTTGAGTCTTGAGATTTCAGCATAGTGGATGTGCAGAGAAACCGGTGAGCACGTTCGATGGTGTATTTGCAATTTAGGATAAAAAAAAAGTAGTATCAAGAAAATAGATAAAGACTGCAATCCTGGGGGGGGTGGGGGGCAGGGAAGAGAGCGGTTGCAGATTAGGAAAATATCACCCCTGTCAGAAGTTATTTCTTGTAACTTGCCTAGGAGTGCAAGACAGGTATTAACTGAGTTTCCCTAGATGTGTGTACAGTGTTCATGTGAAAGGTAAATATTACCTAGCAATTCATTTCATGGCCCTCTGATATAAGGAAGGATATTTGCTTTCTAATTCCTGAAATGGTGTTCAGGTGAATCTAATTAGGAGAATGGCAGTGGATGTTGTAAGCATATAAAGAGAATTTTCATGACTAGACCGACCTGATATATTTTCATGACTAGACCGACCTGAACGATATATTTGCCAGTAAATCAAGATTCTTTGTCATTCATCCCTTACACGTTGTAGAAACTTTCCCCAGACTTGAGCGGTTCTGGGAAATGTCATTTTGTTTTGTCATACCATATCAGGACAGGCCCCCAAGGGACCATCTGCTCTCACTCTATTAAAGCACAGGATTTTGATTGACAATTTCCAGCCCCCCCCCCTATTTCGAGAGTGTTCTCGAAGATCCCTTTGTTTAATTCCAGAGCCAGGTTTTATAGTATTGAGTTTTAGAAGGATGTACAGGTTTAGTTCTTAATTGCTTAGTTACATAGAATCATAGAATGAAACAGCACCGAAGGAGGCCATTCGACCCATCGTGCCTGTGCTGGCTCTTTGAAAGAGCTATCCAATTACTCCCATTCTCCTGCCCTTTTCCCCCATAGCCCTGCAAATTTTTCCCCTTCAAGTATTTATCCAATTCCCTTTGGAAAGTTATTATTGAATCTTGTTTTTTATTGTGGGCGTCGCTGGCAGAGCCAGCATTTATTGCCCTTGAGAAGGTGGTGGTGAGCTGCCACCTTGTACAACTGAGTGGCTTGCTAGGCCATTTCAGAGGCGATTAAGAATCAGCCACATTGCTATGGGTCTGGAGTCACATATAGGCCAGACTGGGTAAGGACGGCGGGTTTCCTTCCCTAAAGGGCATTAGTGAACCAGATGGGTTTTTACGACATTCTGGTAGTTTCATGGCCACCGTTATTGATGCTAGTTTTTTTTATTCCAGATTTTTATTTAATTAATTGAATTTAAATTCCCCAGCTGCCGTGGCGGGATTTGAACTCATGACTCCGGAATATTAGTCCAGGCCTCTGGATTATTAGTCCAGTAATATAACCACGATGCTATCGTACCCAAATCTGCTTCCACCACCCTTTCAGGCAGTGCATTCCAGATCATAACTCGCTGCGTAAAACAATTTCTCCTCATTTCCTCTCTGATTCTTCTGCCGATTATCTTAAATCTGTGTCCTCTGGTTACCGAGCCTTCTGCTACTGGAAACGTTTCTCCTTATTTACTCTATCAAAACTTTTCATGGTTTTGAACAACTTTATCAAATCTCCCCTTAACCATTTCTGCTCTAAGGAGAACAACCCCAGCTTCTTTAGTCTCTCCGTGTAACTGAAGCTCCGCATCCCTAGTACCTTTCGAGCAAATCTCCACTGCACCCTCTCTGAGGCCTTGACATCCTTCCTAAAGTGTGGTGCTCAGAATTAGACACAGTACTCCAGCTGGAACCTAACCAGTGATTTATAAAGGTTTAGCATAACTTCTTTGCTTTTGTACTCTGCCTTTGTTTATAGATTGTAAACAATTTTACAACACCAAGTTATAGTCCAGCAATTTTATTTTAAATTCACAAGCTTTCGGAGGCTTCCTCCTTCCTCAGGTGAACGATGTCGAAATGAAATCGCATTTATAATTCACAGAACAATGCTTGGTGATTACAGACAGTTTTTTCAACTGCCCGTTGCCAAGGCAATCAGTGTGCAGACAGACAGGTGTTACCTGCAAGGTCTCAGAATATACAAATCACCAAAAAAAAAACAACAAACAAAAAAAACAGAGTAAGAACGGGATATGACGCTCGACTCATCGATCGACAGTTCCGACGGGCCACAGCAAAAAATCGCATAGACCTCCTCAGGAGACCAACACGGGACGCAACCAACAGAGTACCCTTTGTCGTCCAGTACTTCCCCGGAGCGGAGAAACTACGCCATGTTCTCCGCAGCCTTCAACATGTCATCAATGAGGACAAACACCTCGCTATGGCCATCCCCACACCTCCACTACTCGCCTTTAAACAGCCACCCAACCTCAAACAGACCATCGTTCGCAGCAAATTACCTAGCTTTCAAGAGAACAGCGTCCACGACACCACACAACCCTGCCACGGTAACCTCTGCAAGACATGCCAGATCATCGACACAGATACCACCATCACACGAGAGGACACCACCCACCAGGTGCATGGTTCATACTCCTGTGACTCGGCCAACGTTGTCTACCTCATACGTTGCAGGAAAGGATGCCCCAGAGCATGGTACATTGGCGAGACCATGCAGACACTGCGACAACGGATGAACGGACACCGCGCAACAATCGCCAAACAGGAGGGTTCCCTCCCAGTCGGGGAACACTTCAGTCATGGACATTCATCCACCGACCTTCGGGTAAGCGTACTCCAAGGCGGCCTTCGAGACACACGACAACGCAAAATCGTCGAGCAGAAATTGATAGCCAAGTTCCGCACCCATGAGGACGGCCTCAACCGGGATCTTGGGTTCATGTCACGCTACACATTACCCCACCAGCGAACAAATGTTATCTGTTTTTAATATAATGGGTCATTTGCTGGCTTTCTCTGCCTTCCGGATGTTTCTGCCTCTCTTTTTTTTTTCCTGTTTGTTTTTTTGTTGAATGTGTATTCGGGGATTCTGCAGGTGACACCTCTCTGTCTGAACACGGTGATTGCCTTGGCAACGGGCAGTTGCAGGGGCAGTCTGTAAACACCATGTATTGTTCTATATGTATAAATGCGTAGGCTTCAAGGAGCTCCTGAACATTTACCTGAGGAAGGAGGAAGCCTCCGAAAGCTTGTGAATTTAAAATAAAATTGCTGGACTATAACTTGGTGTTGTAAAATTGTTTACAATTGTCAACCCCAGTCCATCACCGGCATCTCCACATCAAAAAAAACAGAGATAGAGAGGTAGAAACATAGAAAAGACAGCAACTGAATTGTTTATGGAGCCAAGGATCCCATATGCTTTTTTAACAGCCTTCTCAATTTGTGCTGCCACCTTCAAAGATTTGTGTACGTGCACCCCCAGGTGTCTGTTCCTGCACCCCTTTTAAAATTGTACCATTTAGTTTTTATTGCCTCTCCTCAATCTTCCTACCAAAATGCATCGCTTCACATTTCTCTGCGTTAAATTTCATCCGCCATGTGTCTGCCCATTTCACCAATCTGTCTGTCTTTCTGGAATCTGTTACTATCCTCCTCATTGTTTACTACGTTTCCGAGTTTCGTGTTATCTGCAAACTTTGAAATTATGCTCTGTATCCCCAAGTCCAGATCATTATTATATCTCAAGAAGACAATGGTCCTAATACCGACCACTGGGGGACACCCACTGTATACCTTCCTCCAGTCTGAAAAATCACCGTTCACCACTACTCTCTATTTCTGTCTCTTCACCAATTTCGTATCCATGCTGCCACTGCCCCTTTAATCCCAGGGGCTTCAGTTTTGCTTACATGTCTATTATGTGGTACTTTATCAAACGCCTTTTTGAAAGTCCACATAATCAATCACACAACCCTCATCAACCCTCTCCGTTACTTCATCAAAGAACTCATTCAAGTCAGTCAAACACGATTTTCCTTCAACCAATCTGTGCTGGCTGTCATTTATTGACCCATATGTTTCCAAGTGACAATTAATTTTGTCTTGGATTATTGTCTCTAAAAGTTTCCCCACCACCGACGTTAGGCTGACTGGCCTGTAGTTGCCGGGTTTATCCCTCTCCCTTTTTGAACAGGGGTGTAACATTTGCAATTCTCCAGTCCTCTGACACTGCTCCCGTATCTAAGGAAGATGGGGAGATTCCACCCTTACTTCCCTCAGCAACCGAGGATGCATCCCATCCGGACCGGGTGACTTTTCTACTTTGAGCACTGCCAACTTTTTTAGCACCTCCTCCTCTTTATCTATTTTTATCCTATCCAATTTCTCTACTACCTCCTCCTTTACTGTGACATTGGCAGCATCTTCTTTAGTGGAATCAGATACAAAATACTCATTTAGTACCTCAGCCATGCCTTCTTTCTCCATTAAAAAATCTCCTAATTGGCCCCAACCTTCCTTTGACTACTATTTTACTATTTATATGTTCATAACAGATTTTGTGCTTCCCTTTTATGTTACCCGCTAATCTATTCTTATATACTCTCTTTGCCCTTCTTATTTCCTTTTCCAGCTCTCCTCGGTACTTTCTGTATTTAGCTTGGTTCTCTACTGTATTACGAGCCTGACATTTATCATAAGACTCCTTTTCCTGTTTCATTTTAATCTCTGTTTTGTTAGTCATCCAGGGAGCTCTAACTTTGGAAGCCCTTCCTTTCACCCTTGTGGGAATGTGTCTAGTCTGGACCCAAACCATCTCCTCTTTGAAGGCCTCCAGTTGCTCATTTACTGTTTTGCCTACCAATCTTTGATTCCAATCCACCTGGGCCAGATCCTCTTTCAACTCACATACTTATTTTGTCTGTCCCTCTTTTAGTCGGTTCCTCATGTACACACTCAGCTGGGGATGACTCCTCCTTACACCCACTCCAGGACACAATAGTCTAGTTTGCTGATTGGGTGCAAAAATCACTATTCTTGAAGTATTAGAGTACGACCCACTCATGCCTTCAGCAGATTGAGTCTACAAATCAATAAAACATATGAGATCCTCAGACAAAGTAATGGGATTTTTCCTGTTGCGCCAAATGATGTCTCAAAAAAGTTAGCTTTTTACTTAAAACATTCAGCCATTTTCTCTGAAGACACAGCTCGGTACATTGATTTAGATCCAGAGACCCAGTCTGAAAGTCATATCAAACAGAATTCCTTGGCTTCATTCAGGGACCCAGATTCCAGTGAAAGGATATAATGTAATTTGAGCAGGTCTCCTTGGATGCACTTTTTTTTGCTCACTGCTACTATTGTGCTCAAAGCATTCATGCTTAAAAAAAAATTCTAAAACACTCCATGGATGACGCCTTCAGTTTATTGTTCAAACCCCCGCTGTATTCTGTAGCCTGCTAAAGAGTGACCTTTACACTCTGTCAACCTTGAGTTGCAGGGGATTATATGAAACTCTTCATCCAGCTTGCCAGATAGGTATGGTGCCTGAAAAAGAATCCATTGTACCAAGACTGAGTATTCAGAATTATCAATATTAAACTATAGTTAAGAACAAACAGGGATCTCGAGTTGGAGGGGGATTGGATGGAGAGATCGATCTGCAATTTCATTCATTTCTCAAACTTCATTGACTCTGTTTGATGGAGAGAGGATGTCCTGGAGGGGGATGAGGAGAAAGGCATTGAGGGTGTGTCTGAGAATAATATTACAGAAACCAGTGTTGGGTTCACGTGAGTCTTTTAACACCAGGTGGCTCAGGGTTCAGACGCTGTGTTACCTTGACTTGCAGAATCTCAGATGGAGCCCTTCAAGTTTTCGACCAGCCACAGTCAAGTCACGTTTAATAATTTTCTCATGTCTTCATCCTTTTGGGCGAATGCCACAGGCATGTGATCTGGTATATGGAAGCTTTTGAGGTCTATCCTTCTGTTCGAACACACCCAGGCTCAGCAGATTTTCTAGATCAGGTGCCTGTAGCAGACCCTGCCATAATCCTCCAAGGCACTTCTTATTACGGAAAGTCCCAAACACTTCCATCACCATCCTTGGGTATGTCCTGTCCCGCCGGCAGGACAGACCCACCATAGGTGGCGGTACAGTGATGTACAGTCAGGGAGTGGCCCTGGGATTTCTCAACATTGACTCTGGACCCCATGAAATCTTATCGCATCAGGTCAAACAGGGGCAAGGAAACCCCCTGCTGATTACCACCTACCGCCCTCCCTCAGCTGATGAATCAGTCCTCCTCCATGTTGAGCACCACTTGGAGGAAGCACTGAGGGTAGCAAGGGCACAGAATGTACTCTGGGTGGGGGACTTCAATGTCCATCACCAAGAGTGGCTCGGTAGCACCACTACTGACCGAGCTGGCCGAGGCCTGAAGGGCATAGCTGCTAGACTGGGCCTGCGGCAGGTGGTGAGGGAAAAACCTACTTGACCTCGTCCTCACCAATCTACCTGTCGCAGATGCATCTGTCCATGACAGTATTGGTAGGAGTGACCACCGCACGGTCCTTGTGGAGACGTAATCCCGTCTTCACACTGAGGACACCATCCAACGTGTTGTGTGGCATTACCACCGTGCAAAATGGGATAGATTCAGAACAGATCTAGCAGCTCAAAACTGGGCATCCATGAGGCGCTGTGGGCCATCAGCAGCAGAATTGTATTCCAGCACAATCTGTAACCTCAAGGCCCGGAATATTCCTCACTCTACCATTACCAACAAGCCAGGGGATCAACCTTGGTTCAAGGAGGAGTGTAGGAGAGCATGCCAGGAGCAGCACCAGGCGAACCTAAAAATGAGGTGCCAACCTGGTGAAGCTACAACACCGACTACATGCATGCTAAACAGCGGAAGCAACATGTTATAGACAGAGCTAAGACAGTCCACAACCAACAGATCAGATCAAAGCTCTGCAGTCCTGCCACATCCAGTCGTGAATGGTGGTGGACAATTAAACAACTAACGGGAGGAGGAGACTCTGTAAACATCCCCTTCCTCAATGATGGCAGAGTCCAGCACGTGAGTGCAAAAGACAAGGCTGAAGTGTTTGCAACCATCTTCAGCCAGAAGTACCGAGTGGATGATCCATCTCGGCCTCCTCCCGATATCCCCACCATCACAGAAGCCCGTCTTCAGCCAATTCGATTCACTCCACGTGATAGAATCATAGAATCATAGAAGTTACAACATGGAAACAGGCCCTTCGGCCCAACATGTCCATGTCGCCCAGTTTATACCACTAAGCTAGTCCCAATTGCCTGCACTTGGCCCATATCCCTCGATACCCATCTTCCCCATGTAACTGTCCAAATGCTTTTTAAAAGACAAAATTGTACCCGCCTCTACTACTGCCTCTGGCAGCTCGTTCCAGACACTCACCACCCTTTGAGTGAAAAAATTGCCCCTCTGGATCCTTTTGTATCTCTCCCCTCTCACCTTAAATCTGTGCCCCCTCGTTATAGACTCCCCTACCTTTGGGAAAAGATTTTGACTATCGACCTTATCTATGCCCCTCATTATTTTATAGACTTCTATAAGATCACCCCTTAACCTCCTACTCTCCAGGGAATAAAGTCCCAGTCTGTCTAACCTCTCCCTGTAAGTCAAACCATCAAGTCCCGGTAGCATCCTAGTAAATCTTTTCTGCACTCTTTCTAGTTTAATAATATCCTTTCTATAATAGGGTGACCAGAACTGTACACAGTACTCCAAGTGTGGCCTCACCAATGCCCTGTACAACTTCAACAAGACATCCCAACTCCTGCATTCAATGTTCTGACCAATTAAACCAAGCATGCTGAATGCCTTCTTCACCACCCTATCCACCTGTGACTCCACTTTCAAGGAGCTATGAATCTGTACTCCTAGATCTCTTTGTTCTATAACTCTCCCCAACGCCCTACCATTAACGGAGTAGGTCCTGGCCCGATTCGATCTACCAAAATGCATCACCTCACATTTATCTAAATTAAACTCCATCTGCCATTCATCGGCCCACTGGCCCAATTTATCAAGATCCCGTTGCAATCCTAGATAACCTTCTTCACTGTCCCCAATGCCACCAATCTTGGTGTCATCTGCAAACTTACTAACCATGCCTCCTAAATTCTCATCCAAATCATTAATATAAATAACAAATAACAGCGGACCCAGCACCGATCCCTGAGGCACACCGCTGGACACAGGCATCCAGTTTGAAAAACAACCCTCGACAACCACCCTCTGTCTTCTGTCGTCAAGCCAATTTTGTATCCAATTGGCTACCTCACCTTGGATCCCATGAGATTTAACCTTATGTAACAACCTACCATGCGGTACCTTGTCAAATGCTTTGCTGAAGTCCATGTAGACCACGTCTACTGCACAGCCCTCATCTATCTTCTTGGTTACCCCTTCAAAAAACTCAATCAAATTCGTGAGACATGATTTTCCTCTCACAAAACCATGCTGACTGTTCCTAATTAGTCCCTGCCTCTCCAAATGCCTGTAGATTCTGTCCCTCAGAATACCCTCTAACAACTTACCCACTACAGATGTCAGGCTCACTGGTCTGTAGTTCCCAGGCTTTTCCCTGCCGCCCTTCTTAAACAAAGGCACAACATTTGCTACCCTCCAATCTTCAGGCACCTCACCTGTAGCGGTGGATGATTCAAATATCTCTGCTAGGGGACCCGCAATTTCCTCCCTAACCTCCCATAACGTCCTGGGATACATTTCATCAGGTCCCGGAGATTTATCTACCTTGATGCGCGTTAAGACTTCCAGCACCTCCCTCTCTGTAATATGTACACTCCTCAAGACATCACTATTTATTTCCCCAAGTTCCCTAACATCCATGCCTTTCTCAACCGTAAATACCGATGTGAAATATTCATTCAGGATCTCACCCATCTCTTGTGGTTCCGCACATAGATGACCTTGTTGATCCTTAAGAGGCCCTACTCTCTCCCTAGTTACCCTTTTGCCCTTGATATCAAGAGACGGCCGAGTGCACTGGATACAGCAAAGGCTATGGGCCCTGACAACATCTCGGCTATAGTGCTGAAGGCTTGTGCTGCAGAACTAGCCGTGCCTCTAGCCAAAGTGTTCCAGTACAGCTACAACACTGGCATCCACCCGACAATGTGGAAAATTGCCCAGGTATGTCCTGTCCACAAAAAGCAGGACAAACCCAATCTGGCCAATTACCGCCCCATCAGTCTACTCTCAAACGTCAGCAAAGGGATGGAAGGTGTCATCGACGGTGCTATCAAGCGGCACTTACCAATAACCTGCTCACCGATGCTCAGTTTGGGTTCCGCCAGGACCACTCAGCTCCAGACCTCATTACAGCCTTGGTCCAAATATGGACAAAAGAGCTTTTTTTTTTATTCGTTCACGGGATGTGGGCGTCGCTGGCAAGGCCAGCATTTATTGCCCATCCCGAATTGCCCTCGAGAAGGTGGTGGTGAGCCGCCTTCTTGAACCGCTGCAGTCCGTGTGGTGAAGGTTCTCCCACAGTGCTGTTAGGAAGGGAGTTCCAGGATTTTGACCCAGCGACAATGAAGGAATGGCGATATATTTCCAAGTCGGGATGGTGTGTGACTTGGAGGGGAACGTGCAGGTGGTGTTGTTCCCATGTGCCTGCTGCTCTTGTCCTTCTAGGTGGTAGAGGTCGCGGGTTTGGGAGGTGCTGTTGAAGAAGCCTTGGCGAGTTGCTGCAGTGCATCCTGTGGATGGTACACACTGCAGCCACAGTGCGCCTGTGGTGAAGGGAGTGAATGTTTATGGTGGTGGATGGGGTGCCAATCAAGCGGGCTGCTTTATCTTGGATGGTGTCGAGCTTCTTGAGTGTTGTTGGAGCTGCACTCATCCAAGTAAGTGGAGAGTATTCCATCACACTCCTGACTTGTGCCTTGTAGATGGTGGAAAGGCTTTGGGGAGTCAGGAGGTGAGTCACTCGCCGCAGAATACCCAGCCTCTGACCTGCTCTTGTAGCCACAGTACTTATATGGCTGGTCCAGTTAAGTTTCTGGTCAACGGTGACGCCCAGGATGTTGATGGTGGGGGATTCGGCGATGGTAATGCCATTGAATGTCAAGGGGAGGTGGTTAGACTCTTGTTGGAGATGGTCATTGCCTGGCACTTATCTGACGTGAATGTTACTTGCCACTTATCAGCCCAAGCCTGGATGTTGTCCAGGTCTTGCTGCATGCGGGCTCGGACTGCTTCATTATTTGAGGGGTTGCGAATGGAACGGAACACTGTGCAGTCATCAGCGAACATCCCCATTTCTGACCTTACGATGATTGGCCTCCAACAACCACTACAGCTGAATTCCAGAGGTGAGGTGAGAGTGACTGCCCTTGACATCAAGGCAGCATTTGACCGAGTGTGGCACCAACGGAGCCCTAGTAAAATTGAAGTCAGTGGGAATCAGGGAAAAAACTCTCCAGTGGCTGGAGTCATACCTAGCACAAAGGAAGACGGTAGTGGTTGTTGGAGGCCAATCATCTCAGCCCCAGGGCATTGCTGCAGGAGTTCCTCAGGGCAGTGTCCTAGGCCCAACCATCTTCAGCTGCTTCGTTAATGACCTTCTCTCCATCATAAGGTCAGAAATGGGGATGTTCGCTGATGATTGCACAGTGTTCAGTTCCATTTGCAACCCCTCAGATAATGAAGCAGTCCGTGCCCACATGCAGCAAGACCTGGACAACATCCAGGCTTGGGCTGATAAGTGGCAAGTGCCAGGCAATGACCGTCTCCAACAAGAGAGTGTCTAACCACCTCCCCTTGACATTCAATGGCATTACCATCGCCGAATCCCCCACCATCAACATCCTGGGGGTCACCATTAATCAGAAACTTAACTGGACCAGCCACATAAATACTGTGGCTACAAGAGCAGGTCAGAAGCTGGGTATTCTGTGGCGAGTGACTCACCTCCTGACTCCCCAAAGCCTTTCCACCATCTACAAGGCACAAGTCAGGAGTGTGATGGAATACTCTCCACTTGCCTGGATGAGTACAGCTGCAACAACAGTCAAGAAGTTCGACACCATCCAGGACAAAGCAGCCCGCTTGATTGGCACCCTATCCACCACCTTAAACATTCACTCCCTTCACCACCGGCGCACCGTGGCTGCAGTGTGTACCATCCACGGGATGCACTGCAGCAACTCGCCAAGGCTTCTTCGACAGCACCTCCCAAACCCGTGACCTCCACCACCTAGAAGGACAAGGGCAACAGGCACATGGGAACACCACCACCTGCACGTTCCCCTCCAAGTCACACACCATCCCAACTTGGAAATATATCGCCGTTCCTTCATCGTCGCTGGGTCAAAATCCTGGAACTCCCTTCCTAACAGTACTGTGGGAGAACCTTCACCACACGGACTGCAGCGGTTCAAGAAGGCGGCTCACCACCACCTTCTCAAGAGTAATTAGGGATGGGCCATAAATCCTAGCCTTGCCAGCGACGCCCACATCCCACAAACAAATAAAAAAAACAATTCGGTTACCCAAGAGACACTTAAAAATGTTCTAAATGTTTGGATGTCTGGGACCCAGGATTTATATGCAAGGAGCCTTCCAAGCATATATGGTTTGTCACTCAATGCATTTTCTCATCTTGCAGCAACTCACAAGGTTAGTGGCTAGATCTAGGCAGGCTGTCTTTTGAGAGTGTTTCTTGGCTCTTATTGAGGACCAGATGCAGACTGTAGCAGCAGGGACCGTGCAGATCTTTGACTTGGCAGATAAGTCTATGTTTTATGGTGTTTTTCTATGTTATACAGCCTGGTTATGCCTTTCTACCCTGCCTTGAGAGTTGTAACAGTAAGTGGTCAGTTTTTATTTGATTGAAAAGATGTTTTATGGGGCCTGTTGGAAATCCCTAAACCTAGTCTCCAAAAAGTTAAGGATATGGAAGGCACAGGATAAAGAGGTTGCAATATGCTGGTGAGGGCTTCGGGAACAACCTTTCGCTTTAGATGGCGTCTATATCCAAAGCCATTTCAGGGTTCCAAGTTTTAAGCACCCTTTCCCAGTTTCTCTCAATGCACTATGTCAGGTGTCTCCTCCAGGGGCTGGGGTCATGAATGCGCCCTAGGATCTGGCCCCTTTCGAGAAGGCCATTGTTGACACTATAGGCCCCATAAGTCCACAACTGACTTCGACATTCATTAGCAGCATAGTGAGAGGGGATGATTACTTTTGATTCATGGGTCCTCGCAACATTCAGCCATGAGTATCCTCTTCACTTGATGATGCACTCAAATCATTTACTGGACT